>NC_142794.1:98638150-98755823 GCF_049724085.1 Artemia sp. Qi Xiang Cuo | reverse complement strand
TTCTTTTACAATGTGTGCAAGGTGCAATGGCCACGGGAGGGGAAGGTTCAAGTTTACTATGGGGATACAGATTCTCTGCTGCTAAAGGTAAATGGGACTGAACATTTATTGGGTGATTTAGAAAAGGGGGAACACATCAGCTCGCGGATGGATTTCACCAACTGGAATCCATCACTCTACCCCGAGTTGGTGAAACGTCAAGCTCCCAACCATCTATTAATGTTAAAATCAGAGCCGGGAAGTGATTTGATATCCAGGGGGGTGTTCCTGGGCCCTAAAGTTTATTGCGTTGAAACACATAGTGGGGATGAAAAGAAGGCGTGTAAAAGGGTGCCTACACATTTTGTAAAGAGCAATTTCAACATGAGCGTGTACAGAGACTGTGTAGAAAGTAGCCTAGTGCCGAGAGCACAAGTGCTTGCAATTCGCTTTCTACAGTATAGAATGCTGTGAGAGTGGAAAAGAATGCAATATCGTGTATATCCGACAAAGTCTATGTGCTCGAGAATGGTGTGAGTGTCCTACCTCATGGCCACTACCGTATTTCAGACCGAGTTGAATGCATAGACTATCGCAATCAACTTGGTCTGGATAAATTAACCTAATCTGACTAACCCAACCACTAACCAACTAACCACCACCACCACCAACCCGTTCATAAATTAACTAACCTCAACTAACCCAACCTCAACTAACCTGTAGCAGCAGTGACGACAACTATTGTACAGTTTTTTCGATCGCGGTTCCCGGGGGGTGTGGGGGCCCTTCCCGCGGCCGCCCAAGGGGGGGGGGGTCCCGCCCGCTGCCGGTCGGCCGTCGGTCCCGTGGCCCTGGGGGGGATCCCACCTTTAGAGTCACTGTAACGTTCAACTGTGCAAGTTCAGGTTCCAGGTGTTTTCTGTTTTTGTTTTTGCACATGAATGTGTTTTTTGTACAAAAAAGTGTTTCATGACAATAAGTACTGCTGATTGACAAAAGTGTTGTACAGGAAAGTGTTTTAAGACAGTAATTGTTGCCTGTCATGGACAAGAGTGTTTTATTTATATTGTACAGTGAGTTGTATAATTTTAGAACATGTTGAAAAAAAGTTATATATTGTGGAAAAATACATTTTGTCAAGTGTTCTTTTTGCAACGGCATTATTCTTGCAAATACAGTTCGTACTGACCAAATATGTGTTTTACTATTACTGTAATAAATGTTGACATGCAAGATTGTTTTTTTGTTGTTCTTTAATAGACGCGTCTATAGTAAAATTATTGCTACTTATTCATTGGACATGTATGATTTACAGTTAGTTGTAGGTTAACTGTTGTCAACAGCATGTGTCAATTTAAAACACCCTTCAGATCGTGTGTGCGTGGGCCATCAATATCAAAAAAAACAACACTTTTAGCTAAAATAATTCAATATTGCGATAAAATGTTTTTGGAAAAGCCGAAAAAAATCTACTATTGCTATAGTATTTGGCAGGAGTCCTATGATAAAATAAAAGGTATTGACACATCCATACCAATACAATTCATACGGGGGCTTGATGTTTTCAATAGTATTGAACCGAACTCATGGTTGACCATTGATGATTTGGCTGAATCCATTGAACAGTTCTCACAGGAAATGCTACAACTGTTCACTGTTCGCTCCCACCATGAACAAATTTCCATAACACTTGTTCTACACAATCTGTTTCATCAGAGGTAATGTTTGTAAACCCTTGCTTTTAATTGCTCCATCTATATTATCTGATCGAGTTGTTCGTGATTCTAGCTCGCTCATAACTTTCAAAAAACAGATATATCCCGGTGCGCCAAAATTTTTGTTGTCGGTGTACACTCAGGTGACTAGAAAACCCTATGGTTACATTTTGCTGAATCTTAATCAGAGTATACCAGAGGATCTACGTGTAGTCAACGACATTTTTAACAATAAAATTACAGAATATCTTCCGGTGAACAGTAGAAAAGGCTATTAGTTGCCATTATGACACTGAAGAAATTACACGAGTAGCGGCATTTATTTACCATTTTAAGCACTTCAAAACCGTTGTTTAGGAAGGCCATAGTCATACATGGTGTTGACAATGATTTCATTAATCTAATATCTTAACTTTTTTTAATTTTAACTGAGGGCAATGTTCAACTGCCAGATGGTTTTATACAACATAAAACGAACCATCTTTCCACTTTCCGTGCCTTGGCTTGTAAAAAAATGTGAAAAAAATTTAAAATAAAACGGCTCCTTCAATAAGGCGGTAGCTTTTTCACACTTTTACTGCCAATAATTGCAGGACTTGTAAACAGTTTTCTCTAGAGAGAGAGAATAGCTAAACCCTATAAATTGACACCTTTTTAACTTGTCTTCTTGCCCGTAGAACATTTTGAAGACAATTTAAGCAAACTTATTAATGATGAGAATATTGCCGATGACAAAAAGCTTCTTATACTTCAAGATGCAATATGATGTGTGGACAAACATACGCCTTCTCATGAGAGACCCACCGTCACCGCTGCCGCCACTGCCTCCCCTACACTGGTAAAATCTCCTCAAGACTCAGCAGTGCCATCACATTAGAAAGACTTTGAGTCGATTTTTTCGAAAATTGAGAACCTAGTTCCAGTGACTGATAGTAAAAAAAGTAAAAGAGTAATAACAGTTATTGGTCTATACACTGCTGATGAACATAGGGTTCAAGCTGATAGCAAAGAAGAACAACTCTTTATTCAAGGAAAAAGTTCTAATTTAAGTGAGTCAGTTTTTGATGGGGTGACGACTCGTTAATAGCTATCATTAATTGCCGATAAACTATACACCTTTCTAAGTGTATCAAACTGTCCCAAAAGTCTTATTGGCAATAAGCAAATTCTAAAGAAACTAAGAGAATATAGTCCTCCAACAACACCAACACCAACATCAATTAAAAAAGAAGAAGAAGATTCAACATTTGAAAATACGAGCACCACTAAATTTGCAAAACCTGTGGATACTTGTCAAAAGTGAAGACGAATTGTGTCATCCTCACGTATTCAAATGGGGAGTAATCATTATACTACGTGTTTACGTACGAAATGGATGACGTTCTCAAAGATGTCTATAAAAATATTGCTGAAGCGGTAAGTTAAACCTATCCCGAAACACTTTCTAAGTCTGTCTTCGGCACCACAACATTGAAAAAAGTAAAAGAGTATCTAGAGAATGAACCGAGTTACACACTGTATCGGAATAACAGGCTTCGCGGCAAACAATATCGACAAACTAAAGTCTTTTTCCCTCTGCATATAATGCAAACGGATCTTTTAACTTTAGACGCAGTTCAACATCGTCACAATGCACCCTACAAATATATTCTATTGGCAATCAGTGTCTTTAGTGACTATGCCTATGCAGTTCCACTGTGACCAAAGAGAAGTAATGAATTTTCTTGGATCATTGAAAGTATTCTTGAAAAGGATTCGTATACAACAAGTAAATTCGATCGGTGTATTTAATTTGTAAATTCCCATGTTCAAAGTGTTCATCTGAAATATATTAAAGCGCTCTATCATAGTCACCGTCCAACAAAAGTTGCATTGACTGACCAATTGATAAGAAAAACTTGTCAATTAACTTCAAGATATTTTGGCTTAAAAAATACAACGGCTTTCATACATGACTCAGTTAAAATCATGCGGATATACAACCATCTACCTCATTGATCTCTGTCCAACTGAAGCCCTCGGGATGTTCACTACAATGAAAATACATTTGATGCTTTTCTAAAGCAATATTCCAATAGTTGAAAAGAAAAAAAAATGTAAGGTGGAAGTGCAATGCTGAGGATACAGATCAAATTAGTGGAACACGCACTCTTTTCGAAAAAGGGAATAATAGATATGGCACTGAATTTTTTAAAGTGTATAAAATCCAGGACGCCGAACCTTTAACCCACCGTTTGTAAGACATACAAGATGATGAGATTCTTGGCGGTTTTTATGAATAAGAATTGCAAAAAAGTTAGAGACAATAGTGAAATGTATCAAATTGAAAAGATATTAAAGAGTCGTACTCGTAGGGGCAACAGATAGAAGCGTATTTCTTGGCTAGGATACAACTCAGATTTAGATTTTTGGGTCTGAGTTGAAGGTATTAGGAATGCCCAAGGATTTCTATGTGACTTTCCTGTCCAATGTTTCCCATCATCTACACGATAACTTGAATAGATCAAGTGATTGTTGGACTAAACTCTCTCTGACCATCACATTCGATGACAATAGAAATAATGAAGTGGCTCTTGTCGAATGTATTCTCAAAAATACCTACGACATCCTGAGAAAAGATCGTAAATATGATATAAAAATTAGACCCTATGATTTGCCGCCACCACCAGGTGATCAAGAACAAATTCAACAAATCAATTGGATGGATTATCCATACATTGAATTACCATACATTGAATACATTGAATACATTGAATTACCTACGAGGAACTCACCTGTATGAACTATTTAAGTTGTACCAACATTGACATAAGTTTAAATAGTAAAAAGGGAGCCATTAATTTAATCTTGTCGCAGGAGATAGACAAAAACTGACTTATTTAAACTCTAGATAATTTCTTGGTTATTCTCATTGACAGCAGAAAGGATATTCATTGCGAACTTATCCCCTTCATACGTTACAGGAGTGCCGGACACACTATTTTCATTTGCGCTTACTACCCGCCTGCATTTTCCACGGATACCTGTATATTTCTCTATGCTTCATTAGTGGAAACATCTCGGGTTTGTAATTTAAATGTTCCCCTCCTACGAGTTCTCGAACGAAAAACTAATCAAGAACATATTCACCACTACAATATAAAGCATCTTCAGTATATTCCCATAAACACTTCCTATTTGGAACTCTGTCAGTTAACACTAAGAACCGAATTGGGCGATCCCATAGCAATTTCAAAAGGTTTAGCTGTGATTACATGCCATTTTCGACCCATCGTTCAAAAGCAAGATGTCTAATAAAAAAGTGGTATTCACTTGTCTTGAAATTGGCTGCTATGTTAATACTCTTGGCCCAAGACAACAGGGCAATGGAATGGACTATTACAAAGGTCGCTCGTCAATGTCTTGCTACGTTCTTGGCAGTTGGTTTGCTAAGCTCTTTCATTCTGCACTACCTCTGGCTAGAAAATATCTTGTACCGGTTGTGAAAGATTTTGCATCCTCTACACTATACGATTGGAGCTCTGGCAAGGATTTTAAGAAAAGTGCTTCGGAAAATCTTAGGTCCAGTGCGCGAACCCTTTGCGAGAGATTAAAACAAAATGGTAAAAGCATAAAAAGTTCAAGAAACACTGCATATCTCATCAGTCTCCGCTCAGGTCAGAGATAAAAGATCTCATCCCTCTTGTCAAAGAAAATAGGGAAAAGGCTGACACGTGCTGTAAACAGAAGAAGAAGTCACAGAAAGAAAAGTGTTATATCGAAACTAGATTTCTTCTCCTAAAATGTCCTACCTACCGCATAAGGACTCTCAACCTTCAATCACCGCCTCATTGAATATATTCAGTTCTGAATATGTTGATGTTGTGTCAAGCATTGATACTATGAAAAATTTTATCAACAGCAACACCTCTCCAATAATATCCAATTTCAAATTTATTCCAATTAAGACTACTTTATGGACATGTCTTTAATATTTATATATTTACAAATGAAATTCCGGAAATTTAATGAGGCAATGCCGATTCGGGCCGATGGAATATCCTATGAAAATTGTGTACTATATAATTTAATTCGTCAAATAAGTGTATACATGAACGGCACACTGGTGAGCACAAGCAACAATCTCTCAAATTAAATAAGCTGTAAACAATTCTTGCTGATGACACTTATTTCATGCAAGGAATTGAGAAGCACCTCCAATGGATATGAATATATTACTAATACTGAAAGTACAGATGCACTTAAAAGTTCTACATATAGTGAATTATATCTAGTTGGAAAAGTATAGGATGAAATTTTTCATATACCCCAATGGCTGCCACACACTGTTAAAGTGGATATAAAACTAACGCTTGCACCCTCCCATTTCATACTGAGAAGAGAACTTCCTTTCAATCCTGATTTAAGTCTCTCCCTCACATCTTCAGTATTGTATTTACGCAAACAATAGGTCACGAGTTCTGTTGCTTTGGTAGGTGAAAAACTGAGAGCGAATGGAAATACTATTTAACTACTTGTTCCATATACAATCATTAATGACCTTTATAGTGCAATGGGCTCACGTGGCTTCAGCGATTCATGCTTTATCAATGGTGAAATTCCGTCAAAACTTGCATTGGAATTTGTAAAAAGCTCAAGTGCAATAGTATCATGGAATGAATGTCCACATAAATTTAAGATGTTTGGACTTTCATCTCTTGTGTGCAAAGTAAACAGTATTTCACTCTACACTCTATCTTTAGATAGATCCTATAGAACATTGTACGAGTTGACCATCCAAACCCTAGATCAAGATTCGCAACTATTTGAAAATTGTATAACCGAAGATATGTTTGCTAAAATACATGGCATCATTGTACTGGATTTGTCTGGTACACAGGATATGAGTATAGTACGTACGGGGAGTGTGCGTCTAGAGTGTAAATTTACTGACCCATTGGCTGAGAGTATTGCACTAATCTCACTAAACCAATATGAAACCTACTGGGAAATCACTCCCCAAGGCAGTGTTCTACTAGACTTGGCGCCATGAACACCAGTCAAATAATCAATGTATTTAATATGGACCCCTACATGTCCCAGTACAAATCCAATTGTCTGCCCCCGGACTTTCTAGGAAAAATTCAAAGTGTCAATAATACCTTGATTATTGTTAATAGCAGTCCGTCGACTGTGCTGACGGGTCATTGGCTGTGCATCTTTCAAACAATGAAGACGATTGAATTTTTTGATCCTCATGGTATAGCCTATACATTCTACACGCCTCACATCAGCAACTATATTGAGAGCAGTGGGAAAACTATAATTCAAAATTAGAAGAGGGTACAGGATCTAGTGCCTAAGAGCTTCGGCGTCCATGCACTACTATATTTTGTGATCCGATGTCGCGACAATACTTACAGGCATTTTCTCCACATCTCTGTTGACAATCCACGTCTGAATGACTTTCTAGTGGAAAATACCCTCTCAGGCCTATATAGTATTGATTTCAGTGCCCTAAGAGTAAAGTACTTAAAAAATGTTTGTGAATTTGTTTATTAATAAAATGCATATATATATACAACAATGTCTCTTTAAATCTTCACTTTAGATTTCTTTTTCGGTGTAAAGGCAACTGTCGTGAACCACTAATGCTGGTAAATCATTTGGATTCATTGTATATTGAGCTTGATTTAATGCAAATTAAGGGTCACATTTTCTACACTATAATGTAACTTCACTCTTGTCATATCTCTTTGTATAGTCAATGATGCTATTTGCATTCATATTGTGAAATTCACGAGTTTCAATCTGTCTATTTGAAGCAATATCACATACAATATTTTCAAATGGTGAATCACATTCGGTAATTGCCAAATAAAAATCCCTTGGTTTATAGTCATAATATGCAGTGTCATCACAACGATGACGTAGAAACCGAATTGTCTTTTTACTCCAACAGTTGAATCGTAGACCAGATTCCTCTTCCCAGAATAATTTAAATCCACGACGATACCATTCTCGTAGAAATAAACTAAAATCACTCTTGGGATTCTTTCCAATCATAGCGGGGTAAGTATTCTCCCACTGATCACATTTTTCATAGTGACAATTGGAGCAAAGGTGCCCTCTAGGGTGAGAGTCACACAGCTCTTCAAGACATAAATTACATCTTTTGATTGGTACTGGATAGGCTCTTTGGAATTTACAGGGATTGCATAATTTAAACTTTTCCCTCTAGTCATCTATAATTGTACAATTCTCACACTGAGTCCAACTGCCAAGAGTGTACATGCACAATGGACATATATAGAACATTGTTGGTTTCCGGTGTCAACTCACTCACAGCTAAAACGAAACTGATCGTCCTCGCTCGATAAATTCAATGTGGAGGAATGTGGAGAGGAGTAGCTCTGTGACGTTACCTCTTTCGAATGGTGGAGCCATCTACATTGAATCCATTGGCAATGATTTCAAAAGTATATCCACGACATGATTCTGCCTTGTTCCAATTAATATATCAATAAATTGACTATAAGTACTTGAATCACATTTTAAAAGTTTCATACAATAGTTCAATGGGGGAGAATCACTCCTCATTATATTGTCAAGTATTCCCTGACAAGAGAATATCCTGCTTTTATGAGATAACTCGAGAAAAACATCATCCAAAATCAAATATTTTTCAATAAACTATAGATTTGATCTAATTCTCTCTTTCTCAAATTTATCAATTTTTTAATCGTTTCACTCCGACTTCTGACTCTAGAATGACCATGATTCAATATCACTATCGCCTAACCTTGCCAAAAAAGAAAGAAAACATTTTCGATTTCGAAAAAATTCTATTGAATAATTACAACAACATTAATAATACAGAACATATACATTTAGCTATACTGTTTATTGTTGTCACTATGTTTCACCAATGCACTTAAAGCACATTGAAGTCTATTCACATGTGCTATATCAAATTTAGTGGCGAAATATAATTGATCCTCCATTTTAAATTTGCTCAAGGATATCACATATCTTGCATATACTGCATCCCATTCCAGACAAAGACGTGATCCTTTCGTGATTTCCACCGCAATGTTTGGTGCTCTTGTATTATTATCATCAACTCCACTATCAACTTCTAATAGGGTAAACATTCGACTCATCGCCATCAAAACAAATATATATCCAAATGAGTAAAGCCATGCTGTTCCTTTTCTCACTCCTTTGAATTCTATTCACAGACTGATAAAAATTTAGCAAAAAACCCTTTCCTTATATTCCCTCCGCCGCTAATATGTAACCAGCCCTCTGATTGGCTGAGAAGGGGGATGTAACCGACTCGCTGATTGGCTGAGAAGGAAACACGTGATCTAGCTGTTTCCCGTTATCAGATCAATAAAATTCCCAATCGATTACGCAATCAAGTTCTCGGAAATCCACTTCCCCTTCGATTACGCAATCAATTTCTTGGAAATTCATTTCCCCTTCGATTACACAAACAATTTCGCGGTCTTTCACTTCCTCTTTGATTCCCAGATCAATAACACTGTTCCTGTTAGAATTCAATGCACAAGTGCAATCTTCGTTCCGGAGTTATTACACATAGAAACATCAAATAACTCGACCTTGGAAAAAGAGGTCATTGAGCGATTACGCAATCTTTCTCCCTAGGGACTCTATGCCCATATTAGGTGTACTGTCACGAGATACATTCTTTTGATAACCGAATTTTGTACTGTCACGACCTCCTGACCCCTTTCTACTATATATATATATATATATATATATATATATATATATATATATATATATATATATATATATATATATATATATATATATATATATATATATATATATATATATATATATATATATATATATATATATATATATATATATATATATATATATATATATATATATATATATATATATATATATATATATATATATATATATATATATATATATATATATATATATATATATATATATATATATATATATATATACATACATATATATATATATATATATATATATATATATATATATATATATATATATATATATATATATATATATATATATATATATATATATATATATATATATATATATATATATATATATATATATATATATATCGGCGCGTACAAACAGCTCCTCTCATTTGATCTACCATTAGCGGTCCAATTATCCTGGAACACGTATTTTGGCAGAAACTTTCTCAAGTGCCTTAAAAACCAACTCGAAACTTCAAAACCTACTTGTAATTATTATAAACATCTGAACTAATTATATATATATATATATATATATATATATATATATATATATATATATATATATATATATATATATATATATATATATATATATATATATATATATATATATATATATATATATATATATATATATATATATATATATATATATATTTACATCAGCGCGTACAAACAGCTCCTCTCATTTGATCTGCCATCAGCGGTCCAATTACCCTGGAACACATATTTTGGCAGAAACTTTCTCAAAATGCCTTTGAAACAAACTTGAGACTTCAAAACCTACTTTTAATTCCCAAAAATATCTAATAATAACATTGCACTACTAATTACCGATTTTCATATATGTATTGGAATAAATTAATTTAAAATTAGTTTCTTCAAAATTTAGTTTTCCAACGTTGAAGCCAAGTTTCGCGTTCAAGAGAAATCTGACTTGTCGACCCGTGAAAAGATCTAATGTCGCTTATGTTTCTAAGTTCCCTGGAGCACTCGCACCTCGGTCCGAGTTTTTATAATGGGTGAGATAGGGAAAGATCATACTGCTAATTATATATACAATGTTATATTATATATAACATTATATACAACCCATGCCTTTCAACTCTCAGGGGATCTTTCAACCCCGAAGGCCTTGTTATATGGTCTTTAGACTATTTTGAACAAAATGGCTATCTCAAAATTTATATTGGGGGAAGGGGTGGCTAGTTACCCTCCGATCACTTTTGAATCTTAAAAATGACACCGATTCCCATTTCAATGGGCCACCTCTGGAGTTTGTACGACCATCCCTTTCATAAAAACAATAAATATTAGCTATTCACAACTATTAGAACTTAAAGATGTGGCGTTGAGTGCCGGGGGAAAGTTTTCATCCTCAGAGACATAATTTCCGGACCTTTCAACTACGCTGAACAAAAATACTAAATCAAAATGCTGATTGGATGTGTTTGGGGAAATGATGGGCATGGAGGGGCTAGTTGCCCTCCAATCACTTTCGACTATGAAGTAGGGCACTATCTCTTTCAATTTCCGGTCGAAAAAGCCCCTTTTGAAGTTTCTACAACAACTTCTTCTATACGAAGGGCCCTGGTCTAAATAAATAAATAACACATTTTGCAACTTTGTTCTTTAAACGCATTGCGTTTTGAGAGAGGGTTTGCCTATCTCTTTTGTCCCATTTCTAGAAGAGCCTTTCATGTTGGTGTCCAGATACCACAACTTTGTCATTCCTTTGGAGAGCCAAACTCGCAAGCCTTATGCGAGCTTGGAGAGGCATCATTTGACCCCCAGGGAAGATGAAACGGTCGCCTATCATTTTTTGATTGGTAGCAGCAGGTAGTACTCTATCCTCTAAAACATTAGCTACTTGTAATTGAACTTTCTTCTCTTCCTTTAAATTGTTTCTTTAGGTTTTTTTTACACTGTGGTCGGCATATAGTGAGCCCATTGAAACTGTTTTTCCTGGGTGTAGTTCCATTAGCCATTTCTGGCTCTTCTTGCCTCTCTTCAGCCTCCTCCTAAAAAGTCAGAGGCTGAAACACTTCAGCTTTCATCAGAATTCTTTCAGAAAAGTCACCATCAATCAAAACCTATAATCCTTTCCTCCTACCTTCTTGGGATTAAGGCTCCATGTTTTTGACCCGTAAATCAATTAGATTTTAATTAATTCACTAAATAAATTCCTGCTAGACATCAATTCCTGGTATTAATTTTGCATCTAAGAATAAATCTGATAACTTTTGGGAATAAGCAAATGACAGAGCTATCAGGTAGCCTTTACAAATCCCCCAACCTCCTTCTGGTTTGACAGGGCAGGCTCCTGTTTGGCTAGAATAGATTTGGTCCCCTGTACTTTTTGTAGAATTGAGTATTGACACAAAAAAATAATAAGAAGAGTCAAACTAAAATATGTGAAATAGTCACGAAGAAATAACAGTTAGCAAAATATAGAAAAGAGTTACCATGAATATGTGAAAAACTGAATTAAAGAATTGTTCAAATTGTATTCTAATGAGAATAGGGCCTTCTGCTTCTTTGCTACAGTCTCTCTCCCTCTCTCTCTCTCTCTCTCTCTCTCTCTCTCTCTCTCTCTCTCTCTCTCTCTCTTTCTCTCTCACTAAAGTAGAATATGAAAGCATCGAATGAGGATTTTCGATGATCGAGTGAAGTAACTTAGATTTTTCGATAAAAGTCACCCATCCCCAATATTACCCGTATACAACCACGGTTCAGTCAAAAAGGCGGGAAAGCGCCAGGACATCGACACGCCAGAACCACTACCGTCAGGACAACGACAAAATCCGTCATAACATCGACAAAAAATCAGTCAGAACATCGATACGTCAGGACATCGACAGTCATAACATCGACACGTCAGGACATAGACAGTCACAATCGCTACCCGTCAGAACATTTACAGTCATAACATCAACACGTCAGTTCATCGACAGTCACAATCGCTACCCATCAGAACGTCGACAATCATAACATCGACACGTCAGTTCACCGACAGTCACAATCACTATGCGTCAGAACGTCGACAGTCATAACATCGATACGTCATAACATAAATTTTTTTTTTCATAAGGAAAATCTGTCAGATCCACTAACCGTCAGAACGTCGACAGTCATGATATCGACACGTTATAACATCTAAAATTTTTAAACTTTAGTTTTTTGGCGCTTAGGGGGGAATATACATAGGTTAGGTTAGGCTACGTATTTTATATATGCTATGCTTTACCCCAACCCCCTGATGTGCAAATATATAGCCGAAATTTGTTTCTAAACTACTATATACTTATTACTATTATATAAACATATAAAAAAATTTTATAGCGAAAATACGTCAGATCCACTAACCGTCAGAACGTCAACAGTCATAGCATCGACACGTAATAACCTCTAAAATATTTTTCATAACGAAAATCCATCGGAACCACTAGCCGTCAGAACGTCGACAGTCATAAAATCGACACATCATAACATCTCAAAATTTTTAGATGTTATGACGTGTCGATGTTATGACTGTCGACGTTCTGACGGGTAGCGATTGAGACAGTCGATGAACTGACGTGTGGATATTATGACTGCCGACGTACTGACGGGTATGGATTGTGACTGTCGATGAACTGATATGTCGATGTTATGACTGTCGACGTTCTGACGGGTAGCGATTTCTCCTGTTAACGACCTGGTATATCGATGTTATGACTGTCGATGTCCTGACGTGTCGATGTTCTGACGGATTTTCCTTGTCGTAGAAATGACGTTTAGCACTTGTGACGGTTATTTGAAATGGTAGCATACCAAAATGGCGTGTTTAGTCAACTGAAATAAGCGGGCAATCATGATATTGCAACCTGGCAAATATGAAACAGGGTTAGACTGACACTGACCCGTTCTAATTTACCAGCCCTTTGCTTTGTAATTCATTTGACGTCAATCCTTGGATTTTCTCTTTGGAATTTGAAAACAACACATAAGTCGACAGACAAAAATTAAGAATGTGGAGCTACTGTAAGTTAAGAACTAAGGAGCTACGAGTTAAAATAAGGTTTAAAAAACGGCAGAATTTGTCTAGCGAAAAACACCAGGCAATGGATGTTGTGAATCCTGGCTTATTTGTCTAATTGAAAGCAATACTCCCAAACATTATTCCATTAAATACCTATCTATAAGAGAAAATTTCAACAGTGCACGCTATTACTCATATAAAGTGAGGGGTAATGTAGGGTAAAATCAAAGACTTTTGGCAACTTATAAGTGGGAACTGGTGCTACTTGCGAAAAAAACTATCGACACCATCTAGTGTCTGGTGAAACTTGACATTTTTCAATCTCTCTAATCGTTTTTTTTTATCAGGAGCTGAGATCAGACACTTATTGCTACCGAAACTTTACCAATGGTACTAATTAATTATTCTTATTATTACTATATTACATCGAGGAAAATGCCAAGTGTAAACACTTATTTTTTTTCCACTCTTATAAGTTACCCATACTATTTGGTGTTAAGTATTTAATTGGTATTATGACTTGAGCAGGTTTTTTCAAGTCCATTTCTTGATTAAATAAAATGAATAAGTTTTTTCAACTGAAAATAAGGAGCAACATTAACAGTTAAAATGAACAGAAATTATTCCATATATGAAAGGGGCTATCCCCTCATCAACGCCCCACTCTTAACGGTAAAGCTTTTTATTACTTTAAAAAGTAGAGCGGTGACAAAGAGGCAATCTTTAGCGTAAAGAGCGGGGCGTTGATGAGGGGACATCCCCTTTCATATATGGAACAATTTCTGTTCGTTTTAAGTTTTAGTGTTGCTCCTTACTTTCAGTTGAAAAAACTGTTTTTTTTTGTTATTTAATTTCTGATCGTTTTTTAAATAATGCCAGGATATCTGGCTACTCCTCCCCTCAAAAATCTTCCTACCCAAGGATTTATTCTCTAGAAAATTCCTCAATCTTGGTAAAAATTTACCCTGAAAAATTACTCAACTTCTCCATGCGTAAAATTGAGTAGGTAATGAGAAAGCAAGACATAAGAAAAATTTCGTATAGGAATTCTGGCAAATTCCCCCAGTGTGAAATTTCCCCTGAAATATTCCCCTCGGAAAATTCCCTCCCCATGAAAAATTATCCCCGTGGAAAATCCCACCAGTAGAATATCGCCCCCCCCCTTCCCTCCGAAAAATGTATACATACTTCCCAATAACAATTACTATACCTAACCAATAGGCAAATGTTGTACCTTAAAGACCTTCACCCAGGGGCTGTGAAGGGTCCTGATATCTCCAAAGGCATATTTATTTGGCCTTTCGACTATGCCGGATGACATGGCTATCTTAAAATTTGATCGGATGATTTTGAGAAAAAAAGAGAGGTGGGAGGGGGCATGGTTGTCCTTCAATTTTTTGGTCCCTTTAAAAGGGCACTAGAAATTTTACTTTCCGTTCGAATGAGCTCTTTTACGATATTCTAGGACCACTGGGTCCATAAATTCACCCCTGGGAAAAACAAACAAATAAACACGCATCCGTGATCTTTCTTCTGGCAAAATAAAACAAAATTCCACATTTTTTCAGATAGGCGCTTGCAATCTTTACAGTGGTGTTCCCTGATACGCTGAATCTGATGGTGTGATTTTTCATAAGGATTCTATCACTTTTAGGGGGTATTCCCCCTTTTTTTCAAAAATCAGGCACATTTACTCAGGCTCGTAACATTTCATGGGTAAGATTAAACTTAATAAAACTTATATATTTGAAATCAGCATATAACTCTGATTCTTTTCATGTATCTATTGGTAACAAAATTTCGTTTTTTAGAGTTTCGATTACTATTGACCCGGGTCACTCCTTACTTACAGTTCGTTACAACGAACTGTTTGATTTTCCAACTTCCAGTAACTGTGTATCCATCTATTAGCGAAAAGAAATTTCATTTAAGGTGCTAGCACATGTCCGAGCTTTGCTTAGTAATTTTCGAGGCTTGTTAGAACTGTCAAAGAACCTAATCCTTCCACCATGTATAAGTCACCTTTTTTATAGCAGTGGCGGTACTAGACCTTGGTGAGGGGACGGCTACCCCAAGTTTTTCTGAAATCTGACATTAAATTCCTTTTATCTTGTATTTTTACACTCCTACGGTATACCTTGCCCTTCCAGATTATGAGGTCTAAAACCATAACTGCTTAAGAGCTCCAGCCTGATGTTCAGCCTGGTGGTAGACTGATTAAAGTGTACTGATTAAAAGAAAAATTGTTAGGAAAGTTAAGGAGTAAAGTCGTAACCTCAATGTTTTAATTTTACTCTTTACTTCCGTAAGAAAAATACACCTTTTAAATTTATTCTGCTGGTTTTTTTAAATATACAAATTGACTTAAGAAATACTTTGTTTACCTTGAATAATGAAATTGGCAACTAATATAATTATGGATCAACTGACAACAAAAACGCCTGTTTTTATCTATTCAATCTTCTACTATTTCACATCTTCTGGACTGAATAAAAAATCATAGGTTTTGAATCTTCACAGACCTTCTTACAGGTATTTAAGATTTTATAGCATTTTATAAAGGTCTGTTTTAACAGTTTAGCAGTTTGAATCCTTCTTAAAGATTTTGTAAAAGAATTTTTAAGAAAACCATAAAACTCATATCTTCACAAGACTTTTTTTTTACAAAAATTTTTGTTCATTCTGCTTTGATCTTTGGTCAAAAGAGTTTGAGGAGATTTTTTTTTCAAAATCCATCTATCAATGTCTTATTTGGTAGAAACTTTTCAGTTTTACCACTTTTCGCTAAAATTAGTGACTTCTAAGAGCTTATCACTTTGGTTAAGCAATACGAAAATTCTAGCAGACTGATTAAAAGTCAGAGGACTAGCACCTTTGGAGCAAATTACAGTCCTAAGACAAACCAGAAACAAAAAAAAACAACATTATTTTATAGTATAGTTATACAATTAAATGAATAAAAAACAAAAACAAAAAAAAAATAAACAAAGTAAACAAAAGAAATAAACAAAACAAACAAAATTAAATAAAAAAAAATAAACAAAAGTAATAAACAAAAGTAAAATCAGTTTTCAAAAAGCGATTCTTTTTAGATTTCAATAGATATTACCACAAGTGAACTTATTAAGCTAGTTTTTTTTTACGTATATCTTGCGTAATCGGTGAAGCAGTGGTTTGTTCGTTTTTTTGCTCTTTACTTCCTTAAGAAAAATATTCCTTTTAAATTAATTTTGCTCAACCTTTTAAATAAATAAATTGACTAAAAAAAAAATACTCGGATGACGAAACTGAAGAAGTCAGCATGATTTTTGAAGTAAAAGTGTTACATCAGACATCAATTAGATTTTGAAAAAAGATATGTGCAACTTTCAAATAGTTCATCGTAACGAACTGTAAGTAAGGAGCGACCCGGCTCAATGGTAACCGAAACTCTAAAAAACGGAATTTTGATAACAATAGATATATCAAAGGAATCAACTTTTTATTCTGATTTCAAATATATAAATTTTACCAAGTTTAGTTTTACCTATCAAAAGTTACGCACCTGAGAAAATTTGGCTGATTTTCGAAAAAAGGAGGAAAGAACCCCTAAAGGTTATAGAACCTTAATGAAAGTCACACCATCATATTCAGCGTATCAGAGAACCCTACTGTAGAGGTTTCAAGAACCTATCTACAAAAATGTGAATTTTCCATTTTTTGCCAGAACAAAGATCACGGATGCGTGTTTATTTGTTGTTTATTTTCCCCAGTGGTGATCGTATCGACCCAGTGGTCCTAGAATATCGTGGGAGGGCTCATTGGAACGGAAATAAAAAGTTCTAGTGCCCTTTTTAAGTGACTGAAAAAAATGGAGGGCAACTAGGCCCCCTCCTCCGCTCATTTTTTTCCCAAAGTCAACCGATCAAAATTATGAGATAGCCATTTTGTTCAGCATGGTCGAAAATATTGTAAATATGTCTTTTAGGATGACTTAATCCCTCGAAGCCCCCAGGAGGAGGGCTGAAAATTATGAACTTACCCAATGTTAACATATAGTATTTGGTTATTGGGACCCGGCTCAATGGTAACCGAAACTCTAGAAAACGGTATTTTGATACCAATAGATACATCAAAAGAATCGGATTTTAATGCTGAATTCAAATATATAAGTTTCATCAAGTTTAATTCTACCCATCAAAAGTCAGGCGCCTGAGAAAATTTGGTTGATTTTCGAAAAAAGGAGGAAAGATCCCCTAAAAGCTATAGAACCTGAGTGAAAATCACACCATCATATTCTGCGTATCAGAGAACCCCTACTGTAGAGGTTTCAAGCTCCTATCTACAAAAATGTGGAATTCTGCATTTTTTGCCAGAAGAAAGATCACAGGTGCGTGTTTATTTATTTTTTTCCCTCAGGGGTGATCGTATCGACCCAGTGGTCCCAGAATATCGTGAAAGGGCTCATTGGTATGGAAATCAAAAGTTCTAGTGCCGTTTTTAAGTGACCAAAAAAATTTTTTTCCCAAAGTCATCTGATCAAAATTTTGAGATAACCATTTTGTTCAGCATGGTCGAAAATATTGTAACTATGTCTTTTAGGATGACTTAATCCCTCGAAGCCCCCAGGGGGAGGGCTGAAAGTTATGAACTTACCCAATGTTAACATATTATTGGGACCCGGCTCAATGGTAACCAAAACTCTAGAAAACGGTATTTTGATACAAATAGATACATCAAAAGAATCGGATTTTAATGCTGATTTCAAATGTTTAAGTTTAATCAAGTTTAATCCTACCTATCAAAAGTTACGCGCCTGAGAAAATTTGAGTACAGACGTATACAGTACAGACGTTTTCAGGGGATATTTTTCCTGGTAGTGGGGGGGGGGTCGGCCAGGTACGTACGCAGGGGGTGGCCTCTGGGCCCGCCCCCCGTCCCCCAAAATCTCACGATTTTTTTCATTTTCCCATAAATTTCTGATTTTTCTCACAGAATAATGGGTTTGAAGGATTTGGCCCCCCATCGAAACAAATTGGCCCCCCCCGAAACAAATTCCTGCGTACGTGCCTGGTGTCGGGGGTTATGTAGGAGGATCTTTCCATGAAGAAAGTTTTCATGGAGGAAAGGACATTGCTCTGAAGGGGACGCCGGACTTCCAAGCATTATTTAAAAAAAGATCAGAAATGAAATATAAAAAACAAGTTTTTCAAATGCAACAGCAGCAACATTAAAACTTTAAACGAACAGAAAATATTACATATATGATTGGGTTCACCCCCTAGTCAATACCTCACTCTTTAAGCCAGAGATGTTTTAGTACTTTCATAAGAGCTATCTATTCTAATTAGCGGCCTTTGTTATTAAGCGTTAATTTTTAAAGAATTTGAAAAATTTTTGAAATTTTGCTTGAAGAGCAAGGTATTGACTAGGGGTTGAACCCCCTAATATATGTCTTACAAATTTATGAATATAGAAGTTCGTTACGTAACTTAATTCGTAAGTTACATATATTTATTACTAATATAAACGTTCGTAAATAAAATGAAATAAGTTTCGAGAAAGCCATTTAACCAAATAAAAGTAAATTAATATGAAAATTTTGTTTTAATTATTCATGTACTGTGAGCCAAGATCGAAATCTGCATTTATTCAAAAACGTTCAAAAATTAAATAAAAAAAACAAGTTTTTTTAACTGAAAGTAAGGAGCGACATTAAAGCTTAAAACGAACTGAAATTATTCCGTATATGAAAGGGGCTGTCCCCTCCTCAACGCCTTGCTCTTTACGCTAAAGTTCGACTTTCTCACAACTCTATTTTTTTAAACAATAAAAAACTTTAGCGTAAAGAGCGAGGCGTTGAGGAGGGGACAGCCCCTTTCATATACGGAATGATTTCTGTTCGTTTTAAGTTTTAAGGTTGCTCCTTACTTTCAGTTAAAAAAACTTGTTTTTTTATTTAATGTCAATAAGAGGCAACGAAAGAGCATTGCCTATAGTAAAGACCATAAGGCTTCAATGTTTTATTATTTATTGATTTTTTTTTTCCAGAGGCACTTTATGTGCAAGGGGTAGTCTTAAGAACTTCAGAAGGGCTAGTTCGACTGGGAATCTAAAGTTCTAGTGCCCTTTTTAAGAGTCAAAAGTGATCGGAGGGCAACTGTCTCTCCAATTTTTTATGGAAGGGGTGGTTGTATAAGCTTTTAAGAACGCTTATTCGACTGAAATTTGAAAGTTCTAGTTCTTTTTTTAAGAGCCCAGAGGGATCAGAGGACAATTAACTTTTCCCCAAGCCCTCTTTTCCCCAAACAAATCTGATCAAAATTTTGAGATAGATATTTTGATATTATTTTGATAGTTATTTTGATAGTAATATATACCCCAGAGCCTAGGGGCCCTGGGGTATATATGTTTTTTGTGGAAGGAGTGGTCAGTTAAACTTTGAAGAAGTCTCATATTGGAAATTGAAAGTTTTAGCTCCCATTTAAGAGTCAAAAATGATCGAAGGGGATTTTTTCCCTAAATGGATCCAATCAAAATTTTGAGATAGCTATGTTTTCCAAAGCTGTCCGAACGCAAAATAAATGTGCCTCCAGGGTTGACAGCCCCCCAGCCCGTGGCGAAAGGTTATAAGTTATGTTAGTTGCCCATTGCCAACATATTTCATTGGAAATTAAAACTTCTTGTTTTCCTTTTTAAGAGTCAAAATTGATCGAAGGATTCACACAGTAACTCTGATTTGCAGGGCAAGAGCTTCAAGTTATACATGTTGCCTATTGGTACTTTGATACTTTGTTTACTTTGATACTTCTTTACTTTGATATTGTTGCTGGTGCTTTTATACTAGTTTTGATACTTTGACGAAACTTCCCCATTGATTTTCAAATGGGGAATCTTAAATAGCTTGTAACTTTGGCAATCAGTAACGACCAGGAATTAATAAAAAAAAAATCCGAAAAAACCTATAATAATTCAAGCTCAAAATGACCAGAAACTATTATTAAAGAATAAATGAAACCCACAACGAACAGACATTAAATAAAGAATCATAGCAAACAAACATACAACTGTTACTAATATAGATAATTCTTAAAACGAGTAAAAGTTAAATTAAATATGCAAATCATGCTTAGAACGAACAAAAATGATCTACTTTTAATAATAAATGAAACTTAAAACGAACAGAAATTATATGAACAACTATAGCAAAGAAAATACAAAAATAAAAAATAAAAAGTAAATATAAAAATAAAAATAAATTTCAAAGCGAGCAAAACAGATCTCGAATGTGCAAATCAAGCCTAAAACGAACGAAAATCACTAAGAACAAGAGTTTGGCTACTGTCACCTTCCCCAACTGTAAAAGTCGTTAACCTACTGCGTCATTGGTTCTTTACTGAAAATTATTTGAAAAAAACTACGTTTTCTAAAGAGTTAAAGAGGCTGAGTTACAAGGTCGAACCTTAAAACGTACAGGGATTAGGAGGCACAGTTGGGCGTTGAGGCGTTGAGGAGGGGCTGTGCCCTCCTCAACGCCTCGCTCTTTACGCTAAAGTTTGACTTTCTCACAACTCTTTTTTTAAACAATAAAAACTTTAGCGTAAAGAGCGAGGCGTTGAGGAGGGCACAGCCCCTTTCATATACGGAATAATTTCTGTTCGTTTTAAGATTTAATGTCGCTCCTTACTTTCAGTTTAAAGAATTTTTTTTTATTTAAAGGCTGCGAAAGCGGGGGGCTTAGGGGGCGGCAGCCCCCCAACTGTGCCTCCTAAACCCCGTACGTTTTAAGGTTCGACCTTGTAACTCAGCCTCTTTAACTCTTTAGAAAAGGTAGTTTTTTTCAAATAATTTCTGCACGTTTTTGTACAGTTTATTACTTATTATTGCTTGACTAACTGTTAGATGATTGTGTATTATTCTTTTCTTTCTCGACAGGGTGTTTTAAGGATCGACCTTGTAACTCAGCCTCTATAACTCTTTAGAAAACGTAATTTTTTTCAAATAATTTAAAAAAGAAACTGAGTTTCTTTTTTAAAATTTAAATTCAGTATATAAAAAATTTTCTCTGACGGTGAATCGAACCCGAGTTTTCCATCTGACAGTCAGGAGTCTCAACCGCTGCACTAAAGAGAAATAGTTGTAATTGTTTTTTAGTAAAGTGAATCTTTTTTTGACGCAAGCAAAACTTGATATTTGGTTTTTGGAAAACAGGGAAAGAGTAATCAGATTGAGTTGAAATTTCAAGGATGAGCTTCCTAGCCCCAAGAAAACTTATCCTCTAAATTTCAGCCTGATCATACAACGTGAAAGGGGGGGTTGTGGTGGGAAAAATTAACACAGGCTAATATAGGAAAGCAAGGTTTTTCGTAAATGTAAATTTGAGGGATAATTTTTTTCGGTATGCAAATATCAAAAGACCCTGACAAGTCGAATTCTACTTCGAATGAGTCTTCATTCAACCTGATCCGTTGCCAACTGTGGCCTGTAGGCGTGGCTAAGAAAAAAAAGAAATGATGAATTTTAAGTGGCTATATTTGGTTTTTTGAAAACAGGGATGAAGTGATCGGATTGAGCTGAAATTTCGAGGATAAGCGCCCGGGCCCTAGGAAAGCTTAACCTCTAAATTTCAGCCTAATCGGACAACGTTAACGGGGGGGCTGTGGTGGGAGGGTCGAAACTTCCGGCCCAGTTTATCCCATGAAGATAAAGTCGGAGGAGGATGAAATTTTGCAAGTTTCTTAATTTGAGCTTGGGCTACAAAATGCGATTACCGCCGCCTCTCTGCGACCTCTAGGACCTGAAATCGCTTAACATTGTGGTGGGTCGCCTCTTTATAGAATAGAGGCACAAGTGTGCCTCCTTGATTATATGTGTCTTGAACAGTCTTGGAAAGAACTAGTAAAATTTAACTAAATGCTTGGTTTATAATTATTTTAATTGCTGTAAACTCTTCAATTAAAGGTTTTATTTCACTTTAATTTCTTTCAATGTTGTAGCAAGCACGAAAGAAAATAATTATAATATAAGTCGTTTTCAGTAAAGCGCCAATGAAGCCCTAGCCTTTAGACTTTTATTAATTTAAGAAACATAATTTTTCCGAGGGAAGTAAAGAGCAAAGCTGAAACTTAGAACGGACAAAAATTATTGCTTCACAGCCTATCTAATATATATCCATAAAACTAGTAGAAATATACCAATTAATTACGTTTCCCTATGCTTTTAGGGTTATAGAAAACTAGCGCTTTACTGGAAACACAAAAGTCAAGCATAAAAAATAGGAATATTGATTTGGGAGTCAAAAGTGAGTATGTAGCCTGACAACAATAAACGAATCTATAAAGCTTTTCATAGTTTTACACCAGTCGTGACATCAATAACTTTCAGTATACAATCAAAATTATTTTAAAAACATAAGCGTAAAATTTAAAAGTTTTTTTTAAGTAATCATAAGAAGGGACAAACCATAATTGAAAAAAAAAATCCATGCTCGAATCGAAAGCATGATAATCTATTTGAAGTGCAGCACTGTACTAACAGAACAACGCGTCTGATAATGTATTTTAATATAATGGTGTTTTTAGGACTTCAATTGCGTAGCTTATTAAGGGGGCCTGGAGGAGGAACATGTGGGAGGTGTTCATGCAAACCTCCAGTCAAGGGTTTTGGACCATAATTATTACAATGATACCGTTTTATATTTCCAAGATTTTCCACTTAGAAGTGGCACCAAAACTGATGTTTTCAGTGCTATATCTCACTTACGAATGGTACAATTTATAAAAATCACGTAGATATGAGCGAAAGTTTTCATATGAGCCGTTAAACATCACTCTTAAAAGTTCTGGCAGCCCACTAGCCCCAGCTTTTCCACTTGAGATATGGCACCAAAAGTGTTGTTTTTAGTGTTATTTGGAACTTGCAGATGGTGAAATTTATAGGAAGAATGTAGATATGAGCATTATCTTTTATATGAGCTATCAAAAGTCTATCGAAGATGTTCTGGTAGCTCGCTAGCCCAACCCTTTGATAAATAGCATAAAATGTGCATTTTTCGTGCCATATGGCACTTGCAGATGGCAGGATTTATATAGTCCACGTACACATGAGAAATAGCTTTCGAATGAGCTCTAAATCATTTCTCTATGATGTTCTAGTAAACCATTAGACCTGGAAAAAAGAAGAAAAAAAATACCGTCTTAACGTTTTTTAACCTTAAGTTACTATGGGCTGTGGTTCACTCTTCACTAAGTTGCAGCTAATGCTTCAACCCTGACAAAGAGTTCATTGCAAATTCTCTCCAGAAATTAGCTAACATTGAAATCTAATAGATGGTAGAATTTTTAAAAACCTAGTAAATATAAGCAATAGCTTTTAATTGAGCCATTTAACATCTATCTACGATGGTGTGGTAGCCTGCTAATGTTTCAGTAGCTTACTGATGAGCAGACGATTTATTAAACTTATCAAGGGGGCTGTAATGCCGGATGCGTAGTATAGGGGAGGGATCTTGTAAATCTTCAGTTAAGGGTTCTGGAACATAACTATTGCAATAGTACCTGTTCTGCACTTCAGAGCTTTTCCACTTAAGAAGTGGTACCAGAAGCTTTGTTTTTAGTGCTGTATCGCACATACGAATGGTACAATTGATTAAAACGCACGGTGGTAAATTAATAAAATTGATAATTTGATGATAAAATTGAATATTGATGATAAAATTGATATAAGGGTGAAAATTGATAAGAACCGCACATGAGCAATAGCTTTCAAATGAGTTATTAAACCTCACTCTTATAAGTTATTCAAGCCCAATAGCCCCAGCTTTTCCACTTGAGACACAGCACCAAAAGTGTTGTTTTTAGTGTCATTTGGAACTTGCAGATGGTGAAATTTATAGGAAAAATGTGGGTATGAACAATATCTTTTACATGAGATCTACACGTTTACACGGTTCTGATAGCCGGCTAGTGCCATCCCTCGAGAAATGGCACACAAAGTGTGCCATTTCACTAGCCAGCTTTTTTAGAAACGCATTCTTAACTTTTGGTTACTATGGGCTGTGGTTTTCTCTTTACTAGGTTGCAGCTACCGCTGCCCATAAAAAAGTATCTTTTCTTTTTGCAAATAAAAAAAACATGATATAGATCTTTAATTCTTTGTTTAATATTGAAGTAGATTTCCTTCCAGGGATATGCTTCAAAAATGAGCCGAAGAAATGACTGAAAAAAAGAAGAAAGGATACCGAAACCGGTACACGGATATGCCTTATGCAATATGTGCGATGCCAATATGCCCGATACCGATATGCCCGATACCACGTACAGAACCCCCCAGGGACTATGGAGGGTCTTATCATCATCAAAACCATGCTTATTGGACATTTGATTTATGTTAAACAAAATGGGTAGCTTGAAATTTTTATTGGATGCCTTTGGGGAGAGGGGATGTTTTCGGCCACTTATAAAAAAGGCACTGGCAAATTAAATTTTCGGCCACTTATAATTAAAATTAAATTTTTGGGGAGAGGGGATGTTTTCGGCCACTTATAAAAAAGGCACTGGCAAATTAAATTTTCGGCCACTTATAAGTGGCCGAAATCTTTTCGGCCACTTATAAAAAAGGCACTGGCAAATTAAATTTCTGTTCAAATGAGCCATTAAACCTCCCTATGCGGTGTTCTGATCATTCGCTAGCCCTGGTGAAAAAAAAAGAAGAAAAAAGGAGACACATCAGTGCTACCCATGCAAAAAAGCGATTTTTCTTTGTATTCAAGGTGAAGGACTATAGATGTCCTACTAAAGGTTTTCGGTCATTCTGATTCCAATGATGCACTTTTTATTTCGATCCGACGCCATTTTCAAGGAGTTTTAGGCTCTTTATCATAATCACTATAAATTTCTTTTCGCAATAAACTTTTACTTTTAAGATTAATCGAAACAATAGTTATCATTCCTGATTCAGAGTAAAATGGCATTTTGTTTTCACTGGGTATTTTTTTCAAAAATACGTTTTTAAACTTTTGGCTACTACGGGCTGTAGTTCACTCTTTATTAGGCTGCAGCTACTGCTGCAACCAAGATAGTTAGAGAATAGGGCAGCATCCAAACTCTTCTTTGAAGTGAAAACTAAGTGTGTCTTGAACAGTGTTGAAACGAACTAACAAAATTATGCTGAATATTTGATATATCTATTGCCATTAATTGCTGAAAGCTTGTCAGTTCAAGATTTCACTTCACGGGAATTTTTTTTATTTTCAAAGTTGTAATAAGTAGGCCTACAAAAGAAAATATATGTTATGTAATTCATTTTCCTTAAAATGCCATGACGCAGTAAATCTTAGAATTTCACATTTAGGGAATTGGGAAGAAGCAAAAATCCTTTATTCTGATTTTTATTCATTTTAAGTTTGATTTGCACTTTCAATTTTCATTTCACGTGTTTTAAAATTTATTTATAAATTTCTAGTAATAGCCTACCTGTACTGCATTTGTTTGCTTTAACTAGAGATTTGTTTTGTTTTAACTGGAAAATCTCTCAATCGAGGATCGCCACCATAAACATTGAGAAATTCACTGTAACTATGTCCGTGACATGGGAAGCAAAATATATTAGTGCATAAAAGCCACAGCTTTTGGTTGATAAAACTTGTACTCACTTCCGATTTCGAATGATAAATTTTGCAATTTGCTCAAGAAAGATATTAACGTGAGGAGTGTAGAACGTATACGGTAGGCCAAGAGGGTCAAAAAATTCAATATTCTTTGTTGATTGAAAGATGCATAAAGGATCCAAACTAAATGTATTGATTATTTGAAGTCTGTTCATGGTGCCAAGTCTAATAGAACATGGACAATTGCCATCATGGGCAATTTTCCAATAGGCTTCAAATTGATTTAACGAGATCAATGCAAATGTAACGGGATAAAAATTCAAAAACCTCAAACCGTCCAAATTAAAGTTACCAATGTAAAATAGAACCACTTAAAATATGAACCCAAAATAAGGTAACCCACAGACATCAAATAAGGTTTGGTCGTGCTATTTAAAAAGTAGCAAACAAATGTATTTTGATCAACCAAACTTTGTATAATCTTTCGCACAGAAAATGTAGTAGCAATAAATAAATACATCTCTGTGTTACAAAAATATGCAAAAAATATCAGTGTGACCAAATGTTACGCGACAGGCGACCAACAATATAGTTTAAATTTTAAGAGGTTGAATTTCCAAACTGTCAAGAGAAGGTAGAATTTATTATACAAAAAAATAGCCACGAAAGATACAAACTATTGTTCCGAAACTAAGTTTACATTTAGGTATTCCAATGTAACTAAGTTGTATTGTCCCACAACAAATTTCACCGTGATAAATTATAAGCCACCTGGAAACTAAGTGGCATATCGCTAACAATAAATTTACAAAAGTAATACTCTAGTGGTCCAAAAAAAAATTCCAAAGTGAAATCTCATAGCTATAAATCGTGTGAAAGTTGAAGCAGCCAATTGGCGTATTCCCTGTCCAATAAGAATATAGGACACACTATTTGACCAATAGGTCCAACGTAATATACTTTTTAGAAACGCCTTAATGTGACCTCTGGCGAAATTGGATAGTATAGTTAGTTAGGACTTGGCAATTTCGAGTCAGTCTAGGGCAGTCTAGAGCAGTCGAGAGTAGTCTAGAGCAGGCTAGAGAAGTTTTCTGAGAGTTCTTCATCATATATATGTAAGTGAACCTATGATCTAACAATTAATAACTTTTGACAGTTTATATGAGATCATTGATAGACCCATGTTGCATTGCATACTTTTATCCAAAGTGCCTACGTCAGTGAATTAAAGTGCATATAATTTGATGTTCCTGAATCAGCTTTGTATCGCTAATGTGAGTAAGATTAAATACACTACTTTCTTAATTTTATCTCTTCATGTTAGTATTTCTCAAGATAATTAGTCCTTGTGTCTCCAACCGCTCTCTAGGGAACCTGAATCCTAGGAATCCGATTTTGACTCAGTATGGTCATTAACATGCGCTCCCCGTTTGACCCGCTATTTTAATATAGCGGTTCCCCAACAGACAAAATAATTATCGGCTCCCAAACCGAATTACGCGGCGAAAAATGTGCCAGTTTAATTCAAAGACAGTCTATCCTCCTAGATTCAACAGGAATACGACTGATAACAAAGGATATTTTTACCCGTCGGGAAATTTTTCGTCGTTGCAAAATGAACAAATGCCGCGAGCCGTCAGCACTAAAAATTCCAACCCGCGTAATAATACTTGGCAACCAAGACAATCAAATGTCAATCAGCTTGCTAGGGAAGTCCCCACCGAACCCCAATGTCAAACACCAACCTATTAAATAAATGCACAGGAAAACGAATCAAGCCCCCAAGAAAACTAACCGGGACCCTGGAAGCCAGTATTTTAATAAGGTACCATTCAGTAGTTGTACCTTCTTTAAGTGATAATAATAATATATTACCTATATTCAATGACTTTGGTGTTGCAAATACTTACTTCAGGGTGCTAATAGATTCCAGTGCGACAGTTTACATAATACACTCGAATGTATTCAATAAATTACCAGTGTATATCAAGCGACAGAAGTATTTTAATATTCCCAGTTTAACTAGCGTCACAGGGCATACGCTGGAAGCGAAAAGCCCAATACGCCTAGATGTGACAAACGATAATAGAATCTTTCCTACCAACTTCACAATATGCAAGAATTTTCCGTACGAGGCTATAATCGGTGCCAATTGTTTTAAAATCTAATAAAGTGTTATTAGATATAGCTAATCACAGACTCGTGTATCCATCCGATCCTATTCTTCGACACGTGGAGAAAGGGGAAGCAACAGTGAATAGAATAAAACACTTTTGGGCCCCATTTCTCGTCCTCTAGGAGAAATTTTAGTGGCAAATAGATCAAGTCAATAAAAGCAAAAATAGGGAAAATGCAGGAGTATAGGCAAACAGAAATTAAAAAAATAGCAGAATTGTGGAACGAGGTAATAAATCTCAATGCCGTCCCCTTACAGCCAACCCCACTAACGGAATATTTGACGCAACCAAATGCCAATATTAACTTGGTAGGAAATAATTCGCAAGAAAAATATTATGGATTTGCAGTGCGTAAGACAAAATTTCCCCAAAAACAATGCAAAGAGTTCAGATCTCGCAAATGGTCACACCCGTAAATGATAACTCCAAAATTTGGTTTGCATCCCCGTGGGGAGGAATCCCTGAGAATCTATTTTATGAAGAACAAATCATTTTATAT
Source organism: Artemia sp. Qi Xiang Cuo (assembly GCF_049724085.1). Taxonomy (NCBI): domain Eukaryota; kingdom Metazoa; phylum Arthropoda; class Branchiopoda; order Anostraca; family Artemiidae; genus Artemia; species Artemia sp. Qi Xiang Cuo. Next base: position 98,727,077 of record NC_142794.1, on the reverse strand, counting down.
GAAAGAGGGGAAGATTTTATTTGGTTGAAAAATACCCATGAGAATGATACAATTACATTGAAAAAGGGAACATGTCTCGTTGAAATACAAGTTATTTCTGAGTGCGAGCTAAACGAGTGGAAAAACTCCAAAAGGAGCTTAGTTAATACTATTAGTGTTAGTAATTCAAGGGATAGGTACCCACTAACAAGATCCCAATTTTTGGAAAAATTTTAAGTAGATCATATCCAAAATGCAGAATTAAGAGAAAAATTATGCGAACTGCTCTGGAGCCTTAGGGATATATTCTCTACGTGTGAAGAGGACATTGGATTGATACCTTTCTATGAACATTCTATTCAAACTACAGGGTTGCCTGTAGCTAAACAACCCTATCGTATCCCCCGTCCCTACAAAAATTGGTTAAAAAATAAAATCCGCAAATTAGAGACAAACAATATTGTACGCCCAAGTATAAGCCCGTATTCAGCCCGTGTTATATTGGTGCCATAAAAAAACAAGGCCCTTAGGCTCGTAGTGGACAATAGAGCCCTAAATCAACAAGTAGTCAGTGATAAGTTTCCCCTGCACTGAATCGACGAGATCTTTGACTTCATCTGAAACAAAAATAAAATTTTTACCTCTCTTGATCTTACGAAGGTGTATCGCCAAGGCAAGATAGCAGATGATGACGTTTATAAAACGGCATTTTCTACAACTGAATGCAGCTCTTATGAATATTTAAGAGTGCACTACGGATTAGAACTAGTTCGAATGCAATGCGTATACTGTTGTTACATTTATTACAAGGCGTAGAGAACCTTATTCATTTTGTGTATGATATAATTTGTTTAGGATAAAACTCGGAGGATCATTTAGCTACATTAGCCAAAGTATTTGAAAAATTTCGGGAAGGCAACCTGAAATGTAGACCTGAAAAAGTAAATTTACTTTAACCTAAAATAAAATTTTTGGGAATGATAGTGACCCAAGGTCAAAGATCACCAGACCCTGACAAGATAAAATGTGTAAAAAATCTCAAACCCCCAAAAACTATAAAACAACTGTGAGCAATCCTTGGTTTGACTAGTTATTTTAGAAAATTCATACGCAATTACGCGCAAATAGCAAAACGTCTAACGGACCTAACTATAGGGACCCCCCAAAATATTACCTGGTCGTGGAAAGCTCAAACTTTCTTAGACACTCTCAAGAAAGCCCTTATTTCTGAACCAGTATTGTCGCTATCTGATTTTGAAAAAGGACAATTTGTGGTTACCACTGACGCCTCGGCTCTGGGCATAGATGCAATCCTTTCCCAGCTAATCCTTGTAGAAGACTGTCCCGATACCCAACAGAAACCCCCTCAGTATATAGAGAGAGTTATATGCTATCCAATTAGAAGTTTATCGAAAGGCAAAAGTAGTTATTCTGCATCGCAGCTAGAGCTACTATCTATAATTTACCACTTAGACAAATTCAGACATTATTTAGTGGGTCGAAAACTTAAGTGGCGTTCGGACCATAAAAGCTTACAGTACTTAAGTACATTCAAAATCCAACGGGAATTTTAGCTAGATGGATAATGAAAATCCAAGGCCTGGATTATGAATTTGAACATTTGACGGGAAAAAAAATGCCCCCTGTGATTACTTGAGTAGATATTCCGAAAATAACTCCTCAGAAAATGAAAACAAAAAAGTAAATGCCATCAATCCCAGTAAACGACAACACAAGAAGAATAAACCTAAAATTCAAATAAAAAAAAATGAGATTAATTATTGTCCTTTATTGCTGGTAAACATTAAAAGAAGCCAAATTAAGGATAAAAGGTGTTTGACTCTTTTTAATTATTTTGTGAATTTTGATAACCTACCCGATAAGTTCAAAGCCCTGAGAAGGGAAATAGATATTTTTATTATGATTTAGACAAAGAAATCCTTTTCAGTATAGTAACAGGTGATACGAAGAGAAATCAAACTTTAATAATCCCAGTATTACCCCAAAACTTAATAATACCTGCCTTTGAATATTTTCTTTCGGATATAGGTCGACATTTAGGGATAAATAAAACCTCCCACAAGTTAAAAAAATATTTTTGTGTACCGTCGGCGTTAACGAATCTTAAAGATTTTGTAAGCACATGCGAAGCGTGTAACTTAAGAAAAAATCCCCAAGCTTATCCTAACCACCCAATGGGAAGAGTCCCGGTAACGAGGTTCCCTTTCGATATTATTTCATTTGATTTACATGGAACCAGTGGAGGCTTACCTGTTTCCAAAAGAGGCCATTTTTGCATTCTTTCAGCTATAGATCACTTTTCCGGATTCACTTTTGCTAAAGCATTGAAAAATCAAGGTGCGTACGCTACGAGTAGAGCGTTAGCGAAAGTATTTTTAAAATTTGGCACTTATCATTTGAATTAACTGATATTTAGTAACGCGTATATTTTTTTATATTACTGATTGCTTTATGTGACTACATATATGAAAATATTACTTAAAAGTCCATCACCTATTCACTCTATTTGGCGAAAGGGTCAAAGAGTATCTACTGACTAACGCATTTGATTATAGGATTTAGTATGCAAATATTACTTTCCCCCACCTAATACTGAAAATGCCTCCACCTGATATGCAAATAATTCTATATCATTCAATTGTCTTGCTTCTGATAATACAATTACTCTACTACCTTATATGATGTAAAGAATGAAATTACACGTTCACTATTTCTAATTCTACATATTGCTTCCACCTGACGCTAGGAAGCAGAGTAATCAGTGGAAATACGATCATGATATACCAGCACGTAACACAGATACAACCTATTAGCATCTACTCTCATCATTCGTCAACCAACGATAAGTACTCACCAAATAAATCCCTGAAGGCAATACCCTGATGACAACCCCAGTTACCAAAACCTAGTACCAGGTAACACTACCTCAAACAATATCGTCAAAAAGAAAAACCTCATATATATGTATTAATCGACGAATATCTAGAGAACCACCCTGACCATTCATGTCGTAAAACTGCATAAAAATCCTTCACATCACTATCCTTTGACGGCAAGGTCCCAAACATTAAATACCAAGGACCAAGAAAAATCCTGAAGGTTAATCCCTCAATGATTATATATCTTAAATCCCGAGTCAAAGACAATATGTGGAAAAATTCCAAGTTTATGTCTTGACCCTACCCGATTATTATTAGATGTCGCAAAAAACAAACCGTCCTCCATGAAAAGAAGAGCCAAACATGAACAATTTTGTGTGAAAGGTAAACTGAACGTGCTAAATTTTCCCAAAATAAAGTATTCTGAGAAGAGACCCAACCAAGTTATTGTAATAATAAACCCAGTGAATAAGCCCTCAATGATTGTGTATCATTGAACCAGGAATCAAAGACTATGCGTTAAACCAAGAGCCTATGATCAAGTTTTGATCCAACCGTAATTATTTTTATGTGTCGCAACGCAGCCCTTTATTCAAATAAAAGAAGGGCCGAACGTGAATAATTTACGTGAAACATAAACTGTACGCGTATTAAATTTTCCCGAGGGTAGAAGGGATCAGAAGAGATGCCTAGCCCAGTCATCAAGATACCCATACTCTGTAATTAATTCCCCAAGGAATGTTTCCCCAAATTTTTACCTATTAAACATTTTAACGACTCTATAACACCAACTCCTCGTATATGATGTGAAAAACCACGCACGGACAATTTTGTGCAAGAAGTCATACTTATGAACATTTTAAATGCTTATATATCATGTGGAGGAATTTTCAGTATTAGGTTGAGGAAAGTAATATTTGCATACTAAATCATATAATCAAATGCGTTAGTCAGTAGATACTCTTTGGCCCTTTCGCCAAATAGAGTGAATAGGTGATGGACTTTTAAGTAATGTTTTCATATATGTAGTCACATAAAGCAATCAGGAATATTAAAAAAAAATATATACATCTTACTAAATATGAGTCAATTCAAATGATATGTGCCAGTTTTAAAATTTAAAAATGACAAATTGGGAACAAAATAAAAAAAATAAAAAGAGAACAAGTAAAACGACGATGAGGACATCGTTAAAAATGGAAAGGATGATATGTAACGGGATCAAAATTCAAAAACCTAAAACCTCCCGAATTAAAGTTACACATTTAAAATAGAACCACTTAAGAAATGAACCTAAAATAAGATAACCCACAGACATCAAATAAGGCTTGATCGTCCAATTTAATTAGTAGCAAAAAAATGTATCTTGATCGAACAAACTTCGCATAATCTTTCCTATAGAAAATGTAGTAGCAATAAATAAATCCATCTCTGTGTTACAAAAATATGCAATAGATATCAGTGTGACCAAATGTTACGCAACAGGCAACCAACAATATAGTTTAAATTTTAAGAGCTTGAATTTCCAAACTGCCAAGAGAAGGGAGAATTTATTATACAAAAAACAGCCACAAAAGATACAAAGTATTTTTCTGAAACTAAGTTTCGATTTAGGTATTCCAATATAACTAAGTTGTATTGTCCCACAACAAATCTCACCGTGATAAATTATAAGCCACCTGGAAACTAAGTGACATATCGTTAACAATAAATTTACAAAAGTAATACTCTGGTTGTTAAAAAATAAGATTCCAAAACGAAATCTCATAGCTATAAATTGTGTGAAAATTGAAGCAGCCAATTGGAGTATTCCCTGTCAAATAAGAATATAGGACACACTATTTGACCAATAGGTCCAACGTAACATACTTTTTAGAAACGGCTTAATGTGTCCTCTGGCGACATTGGAGAGTATAGTTAGTTAGGACTTGGCAATTTCGAGTCAGTCTAGGGCAGTCTAGAGCAGTCGAGAGTAGTCTAGAGCAGGCTAGAAAAGTTTTCTGAGAGTTCTTGATCAGACATATGTAAGTGAACCTATGATCTAACTATTAATAACTTTTGACAGTTTATATGAGATTATTGATAGACCCATGTTGCATTACATAGTTTTATCCAAAGTGCCTCTGTCAGTGAATTGAAGTGCAGATAATTTGATGTTCCTGAATCAGCTTTGTATCGCTAATGTGAGCAAAAATAAACACATTAATTTTTTAATTTTATCCCTTCATGTTAGTATTTCTCAAGATAATTAGTCCTTGTGTCTCCAACCGCTCTCTGGGAACCTGAATCCTAGGAATCCGATTTCAACTCAGTATGGTCATTAAGATACGCTCCCCGTCTGACCCGCTATTTTAATCCCCCGTCACGCGAAATTTCCCCTTCAAACTATGGTAAAAATTTTATATAGCCTCACCACAAAGAAGTATGAGACCCACTTTGAAAACGCAAAATAAAATCCCCCCATGTGAATTGGCATATAATACCCCCCCCCCCCCTATTAGACAAAACTCTCCTCCAATGGCTCGAAAAGGTAAAGCAAAACCAAACGAAGGGTATTGCACTGTTTCACTTTGCCTGTGCAGCATAAGTCTAGTTTGAGTTTGTTTTTGGCTTAATTTTCTTATTCATAATATTTCTTTTTTTTCCTTTTTATCTTAATATTCTAGATAAGATAACTTATGATTGTTTTTAGCTTTAAAATATCCCGTTACTTTTTAGGAAAAACTATATTTTTAATGACATTTCCTTTGTTTCTTAATTATTATTTGTTTTGCAGGTTTTTTTTCTCTAATTTGCTCTATTAGCCTCAAATATAATTGTCATTAAAACTGCTAGGGTCAAAAAATGCACATTAGGGTTGCAGCCCCCACCTTGAGCAACAAGGAAACTCACTTTATTCATGGAAAGCTCTGGTGTGTCCCGAGTTGTTTTTGCTTCTTTCCAAGGGGTTATTGTATACCAAACCAGTCTTAATAGATGACCGAGGGAGGCGGGCATCTGAAAGACAATTCCTTGATCTAATCCCTCTTTTAAATGATAAAAGAGATTACACCCTAGCAAAGTGGGGTTTCCTGTCATTGATTGCCATCGAACACTTATTCCAAGAGAATGTAAATTCTAAGAGGGCCAGTCAATTTTTCGTGATCTAAAACACTAAATAAGAGTTGAGGAATTTTCTTGACAAATCGTATAGTAACGTTTTCTCCCATTTCGATGCATAAAACAAAACTTTTTACCCAAATCTGGCTTTACAAACCTCAGTTCAATGATTTTCTTTTCTGTTGCTTTGTTTCCTACCAGTATTTTTGCTACTGAAAGGTGAAGGAAGCAATCAAAGCCATTCGCAATTAGTTTATGACAATCAACCGTAAGGAAAATCCAATATTTTTTCGTAGTTTTTAGTATTCTATTGTTTATAAGGTCAGATTGTTTTTTTTTCTGCAAATACCAGCAGGGCACTGCAAAATGGTAGAGAAACGTTTAAAAGCTTAATTGAAAGCATCTGCCTCTCATAAAATTGCTTTCATTACTCCTTTGCAACGCGCCATTGCTGGGGTGAAAAGGTTGAGAAGCATAATGATGGCACTATTATTTTCGTAAGGAAAAACCAATATCTTTTTGTAGTTTTTAGTATTCTATTGTTTGTAAGGTAAGATTGTTTTTCTGTAAAGACCAGCAGGTTACTGCAAAATGATACAGAAATGTTTAAAGGTTTAATTAAAAGCCTCTCATAGACTTGCCTTCGTTACTCCTTTGCAAGGTTCCATTGCTGGAGTGAAAAGGCTGAGAAGCATAATGATGGCAATATTCTCGATGGTTGAATATTCTTAACTTGAATATTCGGTTGAAACTACGGTTGAATATTCGCTTCGAGGGTTTAAAATCACCTCATTTACGCGCCCCCTTTTCCTACTCTTCAGTAATTGAAGTAACTAAAACAAAGCGCTTTGTAAGAAAAAGCACTTAATAACTAAAATGACGTTGTTCTATTTCCAATTCAATGAAAATAGTTTAATTTCTTATGTACCAATTCATATGGATATAAATTACGACTTGCCTCTCAGACTCTTTATTTAGTTAATTAAAAAACTTTCCGAAAAAGTTGTTTTTCAAAGAAAAGTAAAAGCTATAGTAAATTTAAGGTCATCCGAAATTAAAACCTATAATTATCCAAACCCAAAACAATCCGAAAGAATAAATGAAACCCAAAACGAATAGAAATTAAATAAGCTTTTTGTTTTCAGGTGTAACAAAAGTGTCAACAAACTTCTTCAAGTATGGCTTTTGATCGAATTGTCGGGCTCTATGAATCTTTGCGACATTGAAACCGTTGGTTAGCATCCACCACAAAAGAACAAGGTGTACAAAAATATTCTTATTTGGATGAGGGGCAATAATAAGCTATGGTTTTGAAGGTTCCCAGTGCATACCCCCATCCCCTACCAAGGAAAAATTATAGGGATTCAATGAATCCCTAGGCACCGGTCTGCTCATGCACAGGAAAACAGAATCCTTTACCGAGTCATTAATTTCCACTGGTACTTCACCATCGATCTCGAAAAACAATCCTATGGTCCATTCTCCTCAACAGTGTAAATGTTGGGGAAATTTTGAGCAAAAGTATGATCTAGCCATTGGTAATTTCCACAGGGCAAATAGAAGTGAGACATAGCTGATAAATAAAGAAATTTCATATCCAAGAAAAGCATATTCGACTTTTCACTGGTGCTTTATCCAGTCGAGTCACTTTGAAGGATACGATCCCCGTAAAAAGTATACCCTCCCCGCGTGGATATCTGTACAAAGGAGCGCTGATCCACGTTGGTGGTCAGCCCTATTTTTGCATAACTGATTTTAAAAATTAAATCCATCACCAGATGAGGAGTTGAAAAATAGTGACCCGAATCCAACCTTAAACCTCGTAAATTCTATCCGTGTTTTCACAGACAATATTCAACAACGTCAATACATCACTTGACAGGTACTTTTTACAATAATCCTCCCCATTTTTAAAACCTCCCTTAGCCCGAATTTTCGAGAAAGTTCATTATCGGCAGTGGTGCATTGACGATCGCAAAGTCAATCATAAAACTCTTCTATGAGTGGTAATTTTTCCTCACGTAGCCTTGAGATGGAGCTGCAGTACTCATACGGGTTTAGTCGCTTACACTTCAATAAATCATACGTTTCATCATCGAGAAAGCACTGTTTGAGGATGGGTAAACTATTGCAATCATCACTTTTTTGTACTTGAATAACTTGCCTTAGGTATTTGGGGATCTACAAAATATGGATCTAAAAAATGGACTTTATTCAAGCACGTTTTATCACCTCTAACAATGGACCACTTGAGTTTTGAGACTAGCAACTTCTCAGATGATTTGGGTATGATTTTATACGAAAAAGAACCATCTACCCATGCATCTTCTCGAATTCACCTTTCTGTAAACGTGCCAACGCTGGTAATATGAATTTCAAATCGTAGTGGGAATTTTGCATGTAATTCGGTAGAATGTATTGCTGCTTATATAGAATGTATTAACATTATATGATTTATGCACAATCCCCCAGAAAGATACTCCCCCCCCTAATAGAATAGGATTACCCAAATGATCATGATTGCAGACTTTTGCATCCCCACTACCCTCAACAGATTGGTTCTTACAAACCCAATACATATGATGATTTTCAATGGCCAATTTGTCTTTTGGTGAGAGATTCATTGGATAATTTTATTTGCGCAGTCATGAAATTGAATTACTAGCTGTTTTAATAAGTGCAACCATAGCTTTGCTACAATCTTTTCCAACCAAGGTCTCAAATACATCTACGAATTGCACGTTATTACTCGAGTCCCTTTGCCCATGGGAAAACGATACTACAATGGCTTCGTATTCTTTGACACAATTCAAATTTGATGGGTCATATACATGCAAGAGTTTGACTTCGATGTCTAATGTTATCTTGTCGCTCTACAAGAGCAAGTTCTGAAAGTTTTTGAACCGCAAGATGGCATTGCCACCCAAAGCCATCTCCACGGACTGGTACCCATGACGCTTGCAGTGTCTCAAGTGATTTTTTAATTTTAACTCTGTATAGAATCTAGATAAATATATTGGAAATGTAGTTTGTTTCAATTCCTGACTTAAAGCTCGACTAATATGGGGAATTGGAAAGGAATGTCCAATTGAATCATGATCTTTGGCAGGCTCGTAGAGAAGCCATACCCAGTGTTTCAATGACTAAATGGGCAGAGGCCTTACTGAATATATTAAAACCTTTTTATCTTTAAGTTTCCCCACTTCATATTCTGTATCGTACTGTAACACTGAAACAACAATCTTTAAATTTTCATTTGTCCTCTAAAAAACGTCAATCCCCTTAAGTGTTACAGGATATTGCCCCACTAAACAACAAAACCAACTTTAGGAAGCTCTGCCCCCGCCTCACCCCATTAACTGCCAAACCCTTCAATATGTCTTAGTGGCGTCATTGAAGCGAAGTTTATGCCCCCCCCCCCCCGACAAGGATTGAATGCTTGAAGCACTCTAAGCCCGTTTTGAAACGAAAATGGTGTACACCTTTACATTCCTCTAAATCTGATTTTATATCTTGAACCCCCTGCCTCCTCAAACGTCTTAAAACAAGTTGTTTTGCCACCCTCCCATTTTCATTAGGTCTTTCCACACTGTAAAAAATATTACCCACTCAATCGGAAAAAAACATCCTCACAATTTTGCAATTCATGATAAAATTTCTGCATCACCGTTTGCAGGTAATGCGAGTACAAAACACCCTTCTTTTCATTAAAAAATGTTTTAAGTGCAATGAATACTTTTATGCCTTATCGCCCTCCCACCCCTCGAATATGGTTTTTGAGATATGCCAAAATCTTGCCGACATATGACTGCGTTTTGTTTATTAGATCCATATGGATACTACCACCTGTGAGGGAGTTGAAGGGGTCTCCAAACTCAGCTCTAAAATATAAATATTGCTTAAAGCGGTATCAGCTAAATAAAAATCGGGTAAAACAGTGGGCGTTGCAGAAACTTCCTCTACCATATCCCCACCACTCTGTCTTTCTTCAACCTCAGAATCTAAAAGAGGGCTGGAACTTGGGTTAAAATCACCTTGCTCGCTCAGCATATCTTCCAGAGTATCTCGACTGAGAATTTCAACCATCACAAATTTATTCTCTGGTGTACTTTGTTCTATGAATACACTTGGATGAGCTTGGGTGATGCCCATTGTAATATTCGGGGGATTTTCATTAATCTCTCTAGAGCAACCATCTAAAAATTTACATGTATTTAGAATGAGCTGATCAATCAAACCAAAACTGTTCTTGTTTATACCCTGCTCTTCGAAGTTACTTGCTTGAGTTGGGGGAACATCAATTGAAATAGTGGAGGGGAGGTCATATTCTTATCTTCAATATTCTTTCAATAATTTTTGAGTCGACTCTGGATTGTGGTCATTGATATTATAAGTACGCAAGCCACTAAGATGATTATTATTGTCCCCTAAACAATCTTTCAAGAATTTGTTGTACCAGTCTATGTCGTCGTTACCGGTTGGCGAGTCAATAATATAATCATCATGAAGTTCTCATGGCGCTGACAATATCATTGACAATATCATTATTGACAATATCATTGACAATATCATTGTAACTTACAACAATTATAGAATTTATTTCCTTTGTGAAATTTCTACTGTTTTAAATGGGAATATTAACGAGCGTTGTTTTCATAACATTTAAAGCGCATGCATAATAATAAAAAGAAAAAAATATTAAAATATCTCCCCTAATTATACCATTAGGAGACAATCTTTTTTGGTAATAAAATAGCGTCTACGCTATTTTTCACCCAATCCTCGACCGGCATTTTTTTCCGGTCTCATTTCCTAATTTTTCTTATTATCTAATCTATTTTTTTCTCTATTTGCTTTCCTTTTCTTATATTTATAAGTCTGACGAAAAAACATCATTAAACACGAATTGGTTTCTAATGTCTGCTAAAAGTAAATCTGAGCTGTCGAATGATAGCAAAATTGTTGTCTTATGTTGGGACACTAAAATCAAAGGACCGCAGAAGAGTAACATAGATGCACGGGGGGTGTAAACTATAATTACATTTTTGTTTTGTTTTTAGTGTAAAAGATTTGATTCAGTATAACATCGTATTTTCATAAGAAAATCTCCTGAAAACAAAATAATTATCTTAATAATGACTAAAAAATGGTTTGACCATCAAAGTCTTTTATTTCGCCCAACCAATTTAAATAGTTCTAAATTAGAAGATATTGCAGTTTTTTTCTTTAAAAAGAAAAGCTAAAAGACGAAGAGTGATTATTCTACCATTTAATCATATTCTTTTTTGTATCTATTGTAACACAAAGAAAGAAATAACGAGCAAAAATGGGGTCTTAAAGGCCAAATGAAAATACTGAAAAAACACAACAAAGCTAATATTTCGAGAGGACAAACGCCTCTCTTCTTCAGTGCGAAACGAAAAAATATAATGAATGCGATTGCCGAAGAACAAACCAACAAATAAATCTCGGAAAGTCAATGTGAATTTGAAACAAAAGCAATAAAAAAAAATTAAAAGATGAATAAAATCAATAAAAGCCAAAAAAATTTAAGAATTAAAACCAAATTGGTTTTAATTGGAGCGGCCCATAGCTTGACTTGCATGGGGCTTAGGGGGCTGAAGGGGTAGAATCATTGGCTCGCCAGTGGAGTGCAGGTTCCGATTGGGCAGCAGCTTCACTTTTTTGATCGCAGGGCTTAGATTGGTATACATTTTCGCCAAGGAGTTTGGGTCTCGATGGTCCAGTATGCGCAATGGCTGAAGGCCTGGCAAGTTGCAGAGGGGTTGCGTAGTGCTTCTTTTCCCTTTTTTGTGGGTGGGGGGAGCTCTGGAAATTCCTTGAAAGAAATAAAATTTAGTTTTTGACGAAACAATACATCTTATTATTATTTTTTATTCGTGCAGTATATAAATACTAATGCCGGGAACAGGCACTTACGCAGGAATTTGTTTCGGGGGGGGGCAATTTTTTTCGGGGGGGGGCAAATCCTTCAAAACCATTATTTTGTGAGAAAAATCAGAAAATTATGGGAAAATGAAAAAAATCGTGAGATTTTTTGGGGGGGGGGCGGGCTCGGATCTTTTGATTTAAGCATATTTCAATGTAAACTAATATCTTCTACTCCTTTTTTTACATTAAATTCTATTCCATTGACAAGAAACTGTCAAAAAATAACTTCTTCACTTTAACATATGAACTTACTTTCTCCTTCATACTAATAGATACCTGCATGCAGAGGGAGACACTCTTGATGGCCAAATTAGATAAAAAGGTTTTTTGAACTTTTTTTTGAACTTTGACTATATTCAATATAAACAAACAAATAAAGCACAACTCCAAGAACTGATAATGATTCCCAGGGCCTAAATGTAGTCCCTGGAGAACTCAAATATTCATACAAATACTATCACTAATTATTGAAAAACAACAAATTGACAAACAAACAAACTTAGAAAAAAAAGAAAAAAAAAGAAGACTGATCAATGATCTCTAGAGCTTAAGTGTAATCCTTGGAGAACTCGAATATTCATACAAATACTATCACTAATTATTGAAAAACAACAAATTGACAAACAAACAAACAATCAATGACAATCAGTGATCTTGAGGGCCTAAATGTAATCCCTGGAGAACTCGAATATTCATACAAATACTATCTCTAATTATTGACAAGCAACAATTTTAAAAACAAACAAACTTAAAAAAAAAAACAACGAAAAAAGGCACTGTACACTACATAAAATAGAGATTCATCCTAAAAACTATCTATTTTTACTAGTAGAAAGAAGATGTTTCTTATAATTATATTTGAATGACGGAACTGAAACAGAATCTTTTATTTCCAGCGGAATACTGTTCCATAATTTCACTCCTTGCGCTGCTCTTTGCGCAAGGAGCTGCTCTTTGCGTGTGACAAATATCCGAGATAAGAGAAAAATGTGTAGATGGTTGGATAAGCATGATAATATGACGATAAATGAAAAAGGACAAGTTGTGTTAGTCCTGGGGGTGCTAGATTATTCAAGTATTTATACATTAAAACAGCAGTTTGGAGATGACAAATTTGTGTCACTGTTAGCAACTGAGATTTGTATTGAATTCTAATTGAATCTCATTCAACTTAATTTGAATTAAATTGAATGAGATTTGAATTTGAATAAGAATTGAATTCTATTTAAATTATAACAGAAAGAATTAGCCCAAACGTAACAACTATAATGCATATAAGGATAAACAAGAGTAAAATCAAGGGTTCGCAGAACTTTTTGCGGAAGGAAATTTTTAAGTCTATACAAAATCCCAGCTCCTCTTACAATTTTATAGATACATGTATATAGATACATGCAATTTACATGTTCTTTCCATGACAATAATTCATCAATGATTACCCCTAAATATTTAAATTTTGAGACCCTACATATTAAATGCCCATCAGCTGTTAAAGATCGTTCATTGTTCACATTTTTATTAGTAGAAAAAATCATGTAATTTGTTTTTTTAACATTAATCAATAAACGGTTACTCCTCGTATATTTTATTAGATCAGTCAACGCTCTCTCCATGGTCTTAAAAAGGGTTTTAACGCTTAAAGCTCGGAATAGTAAAACTGTATAATCTGCGAATGATATTGTCAAACAATCTTTCATAAAATTTCCTATATCCGTGGTATAAATGAGGTAAAGGAGTGGTCCTAAAATCGACCCCTGTGGAATTCCGCAAGTTATTAGGTGCTCTAGTGATCTTTTTGGTCCAACTATAACGACCTGTGACCTATCTGATACATATGACTCAATCCAACTAATAATCCACGGTGGAAACTTATAATTTTTTAACTTTCTAACTAAAAGATTCTGGTTTACTGTATCAAATGCTTTCGTCAAGTCAATAAATAAAGCTGAGGCATAAAAACCTATATCTAGAAAATCTTTCACTTTACAAATAAAATGTGTAATCGCGTGATCCGTCAAATGCCCTTTCTGAAATACATATTGGCTAGGGGGTATTATTTCATTTTCTTCCGCAAGTTTACTTATTATATCATGTAGTATTTTTTCAAAAATCTTCGAAATAACTGGTAAAATTGAAATAGGGCGGTAATTATTTATCTCTTCCTTATTTCCATACTTATATAAAAGTATAATACGGCTTTTCTTTAGACCTCTTGAAAAGACAAATTGATTAAAAAAAATTCAAAATATGAGATATCACCGGCAAAACATGTTTTAGAACCAGTTTCGGCATGTGATCAATTCCAGGAGCCTATGATGGACCCAAAGAAGTCACTATCTTCTCCAAATCATTTGTGGAAACCGGTTCAAAAACAAAAATTTTTCCATCATTATCAAAATTTGAAGAAATTTTACTTCCGTCTTCTATGTCAATATTATTGAAGAACCACATATAATAGATCGAGAAAGAGAATAATTTTAAACCTCCATGGTTAACAAAGGAATTAAAAACATGATAAAATTAAGATACAAGCTTTGTAGTAGAATGTTGAAGAAACCGTCGAATGAAAACCGAGATATTTATGTTAGTTATCAAAATGTTGTCAATAAGAAAAAACGAGATGCTAAGAAGAATTATTATTTAATGCCTTTGAACTTGCAAACAATGATGTACCTTCAACATGGAAAATTATTAATCGAATTTTGAGGCCAAATAAACATAAAGGTGATGAGATCCCTAAAGAGATAGTTAACCCGAATAGGGAAAGAATTGGAAATTATCAATCTATAGCTGATAGTTTTTGTAAATTTTTTACTGAAATTAGTCAAAATTTTTCATCACTATTTGAGCAGGTATATAAAACTATATTAAACACTAATATTTGTTTCAAAAAATTCAAAAGGGATTGTTGAAAAACTTTTTCTAGCATACAAATAGCAGGCCAAACTATAATTTTTTAAAGAAAAAATTGAGAAGATTTGAACTATTATTTTCCTTTTCCCTGAAGAAGATGATGTCCATATAAAACGAAGAGAAATTAAATTTAAAAAAGCAATTTTCTTCAAACAAAAGTAAGGAGCAACGTTAAAACTCAAAACTAACATGAAATCATTCCGTATATGAAGAGTTTGCCACTTTGATCTTTAAGCTAAAGTTTGACTGTTTATCCTTACTTTTTAAGAACGACTCATGGAGCCCAAGAGCCGTTTAACTAAAATAGGACTCTTTTTTATAAGTACTATAAGTCTTAGAACTTTTTTTAATTAATTCCGGAATAGGACGGGTACTAACACATCTCAGGTCTGTACGAAGAGGTTTAGAACCAGACAGCAAAAAGTTATTCGGATATAAAATAAATGGAGGCTCTGTGCAATCCTGGGGCCATCTTGGTCACAATATGATTTTCCATATCAGATTATTGTCTTCTATCAACAAGATTCAAAATACTGCATTAGAAATCTCAAGTCTACGACTCATTACATATCCATGTCTATAAGTATGATGATGCTATTGGGAGGCAGCCCTCAATAAATAACTTAGCTAAAAAGATGTTTTTTGGTCTTCTCCCTAAAAAACAAATGCACCAAAACAAACAAAACCCAGAAGATTTATCCATTACTTAGAATCCAGTGCAAATACTGTATCATTTACTATGCTATAATTTCCTCGAGGGGTATCACTCCTCAAGGTCACCCTGCAGCGCTGCATGCACTCACGATTCTGGAAAGGCAAACTCGTGAAAGATCCATCCTATCACCACTATTAGGTCACGCAAGCAGAATTTCTTTTTTGGGGATAGGACGGTGGGAGAAGCTAATGACGGAGCAGAGACCCTAGCCCATTTTACTACACCGGGACAGCTCCAACCTTTTATATACCCAGCATTTCCTCTTGCGGATTCAAAATAGCAGCTACTCAGAAAAATCTTGTCATACCAACCCAAACAAAATCACAAAACGAAAAATTTAACTAGTACAATTCAAGAAACAAAACTCAATTGGGCTGATTTGAATATAATAAGCATTGCAGCGGATATTAAAGATACGCGACGCAATACGCAAACGCTAAATTTATTTAAGTATAAGTGAGCGAACACACTGAAAGCCAAACGCTTTAACTTTCCAAAGGAAAATTCTAAAACGACTTTTCCTCGGAGCCGCAAAAAAACATTAGATCGAGACAAACTGACATTGATTAACAAACACTATTCAATAAATTAGGCCCGTAGCACAACAAATTCATAAGAGGCAAATAAAAAGAACTATTTGACCACCAAATAAACGTACTCGTAAGAAATGTACAAAAATTGCTAATCTGACTTAAACTATAAAAACAAATTTAATTAACTTAACAGACTTACTTGCAGAATTGAATCCTTTTTTCACAATTAACATACCGATTTTACCTTAAGACCACTCTAATGTATATGCAGGCTACATTCTGTGAGCCATTGTAAACGGATAAAAGAGAAGACTCAGCCACTCAGATTAAATAGAAGACTCAGAACAGACATCTAAGCTGAGTAATCTTAATACAACATACACAAATAACTCAACACAAGAAAATAACGTATTTGATTTAGTTCAATAACCCCCGACATATTTCCTGAAAATTTGAACTTAATACCCTTAATCTCGCTAGATCCAGATCTGTGGACAACGACCTCTGCAAAGATCTAATCGACCCTTTCGGGGTACCACCAGGAGATAAGATAAGATAAGATATTTATTTCAAAAAAATCGCTATCACAAGCCCACAAAGGGCCGAATTCGGACTTTGGAGTCGACAACATAAATGGTTACACTAAAAATGCAAAGAACAACAACAAAATAGAGAAAACCATAATGAACAATCATTTAAAAGTCAATAATTAAAACTGCGAAAAGTCAATTAAAAAATTAAAAAGATAAACCCTTGTCGAAAGAAACTTACAGAGAGACACAAATTCATCAGGAACTATCAAATCTAAAATTAGAGCAAGACATAAATTACTTTAAATTAAAAGTGATATTAATAAAATGTCAATAATTCAACTACAATGAACAAATTAATGAATTAAAAACAACAAAAACTGGACACAAAAAAAGGGGAAGGGGCAAGAAAATTATTGAAAACACCTGGGCAGTACCATCAGCTAAAAAAAAAAAGAGGGGGGGGGAAGAAACTATTGACACATTTTATTTATTTTTTCTGTAATGAAGGGGACAAAAATTCTTTCGTATCTGGAAGTAACGCAGCAAATGGGGGACAAAGCAGGGATGGGCTCAGAAACAGCTCGAAGTGGCCGTAATCTGGATGGGGAGTGACTTTTGGGGAAAATACTTGCCGTCCGAGGGTTTGTTATGGCATTTTTTGCAAAACGGAGGCACAACGAAATCCTCCTTTGCTCCAGGGTTTTCAGACTAGCTAGGACTGGGGACCTTGCGGTTCGAGGAATGGCGCCCTTCGAGGAAATTATAGCCTAGTAAACGACACAGCATTCGTACGGGATTCTGATTAATGGATAATTCTTCTGGGCTTGGTCTAGTTTGATGGGCGTTTTCGAGCTGAAAAACCTCTTCCTAGCTAATTTATCTGCTATGGGTTGCCTCTCCGTAGCAGCATGATATTTATAGGCATGAATATATAATGAGTCGGAGGTAATTAACTTGAGACTGTCTGTGCAGGATTTTGACTCTTGTTGATAGAAGAGCATCGCCAAGCGCTGAAAACCATATTGTGACCAAGATGGGTCCACGATTGCACAGAGCCTCCATTCATGCTGGAAGTCGCAGGGACTTCTTCCTGTCCGGTCCTAACCCGGCTTAAGTACTTCGGTGTGGACTTGAGAAGGTATCTTGATCCCTGTCCTATACTGGGATCTGGGATCATTGCTTTTCCTGAGGCCAAAACAATTTCAATGATTTAAATAACATGAAAATTGGAACTTGGAATGTTAGGACGTTAAAAAACGATCGCAATTTTGACTGACGAATTCAGACGATTTAAACTGGACTTATTAGGAGTTTCAGAGACTCATATCCCAATGGTATGAAGCACGAAATTATGTGATACAGATTTTTTTTTATCCAGGCAGGAAGGATGGGGTACATAAACAGGAAGTATGACTCACAATGAATAAGAAAGCTGTTAAGTCTTGTTTAGGCTGGGAAGGTATTAATAATAGCATACTAATTACTCATTTTGTGACTAAAACGTTCAGGATATCAGTTAGGTAAATTTGGTATAGGTAAAAAAAACAGTAATGGCTACAGACTTTTGCAATTTTGTAGGTATACCAGTATATTTCTAACCAATACGGTGTTTGGTAATAAAATGGCCCATAAGTTAACATGGTATTTACGTGATGGTAAGACAGCAAACATTATTCATTATGTCATTATAAACCGAAGACTGGCAGGATTAATGAAAGATATTAGGGTATGTAGGATTGTTGTTATTGATGTTAAGAGTAAAGATCACCATCTAGTAGCGTCTAGGGTTAATTTAAAGCTGAAGGGTAGCTGTAGCGGAATGGTAATTTCCTCCTGGGAAATTGTAATGTTGGTAGACTGCAGGAGGGGAATTTGAGATAAACCATCCAGGAACAGTTAAAAACTAAACTTAAGAGTTTAAAATTTGACAATGTG
Source organism: Artemia sp. Qi Xiang Cuo (assembly GCF_049724085.1). NCBI lineage: Eukaryota > Metazoa > Arthropoda > Branchiopoda > Anostraca > Artemiidae > Artemia > Artemia sp. Qi Xiang Cuo. The sequence continues at coordinate 98,708,518 of NC_142794.1, read as the reverse complement.
GAAGATGATTGGAATAATTTTAGAAAAAATATTTGTAAATTTTCTGATAGTGTCTTAGGGAAGAAAGCTGGGACTGCAGCTAGGAATATTAGTGAAAAAGCTTTATGTTTAATAGACAGGAGAAGGGGCTTGTACAAGACTAATCTGAGTGATGTGAAAACAAAAGAAATGCAAAGAAAGTGGAGAAAGCATTAACATGTGAAATAAGGAGGTGTGAAGTAGAGGTGGTGGATAAAACTGCTGAGGATCTGGAAGATGCAGTTTGATGGCATAATAGTAAAATACTGTCCTGGCATGTTAACAAATTGAGAGGGAGTAGTCAATCCTGACTTGGCCCAGTTAAAGATAGGAATGGGGCCGCAATTAGCGATAAGGAAAAAACTAAAGAGAGATGGACCGGACACTTTGAGAATTTGCTTAACCGAGATAGAGTTGCAGGAAAAGATACAGAGGAAAATGAAAAAGTTTGTTATATCTTGGATGTGAAGGAAGATTTGTTTTGTAAGGAGAAATTAGTGACAGTAGTAAAAGGATAAAAAATAATAAGGCTCCAGGTGCTGATAGGGTGGTATATAAGTTTCTTAAATATGGTGGCTATAAGGTTAGAAATAAGTTACTGAAGATTATGAATATGATTTTTGAAAAGGGGAGGTATGTAACGATTTTAGGAACACCTTAATTAAGCCACTTTATAAGACAGGTGATAAAAGTGAGTGTGGTAATTATCGAGGCATTAGTCTGGTCTCTGTAAGTAATAAATTACTTAGTAATGTGATAGTTTTTAGACTGAGAGATGTCGTTGATAAAGTTTTAAGAGAAGAACAGTGCGGTTTTAGAAAAGGTAGAGGATGTGCCGACCAAATTTTCACTCTTAGGCTAATAATTGAGAAATGCCTAAGTTTTCAAACACCTTTGGTCCTCAGTTTTACAGACTATGAGCAAGCGTTCGATTCTGTTGATAGAAGAGCTTTAGTAAAGGTTTTATCCTTGTATGGTATACCAGACAAATACATTAAAGTGATTAGTGCTATGTGCGAGAATAACACTGCTGCGGTTAAGGTATGAAATGAAGTTAGCAGCTGGTTTTGTATTAAATCAGGAGTTAAGCAGGGTTGTGTTCTATCCCCCTTTACTTGGATTATTTTCCTGGACTTTGTCTTAAGAAGCACAGGAAAGGCAATGGGAGACCATGGTATCAAATAGGGAGGAAAAACTTTCCCGGACCTAGATTATGCTGATGATTTAAGCATCCTAGATGAAAGTGTGAGCTAAATGAATGAAGTTATAGAGGTTTTACGAGTACAGGGTGCTAGTATAGGTTTGAAAATTAATGTTAAGAAGACTAAGTCACTAAGGCTAGGAATAAGTGAAGATGAATAGGTGAAGTTGGGTAATGAAAATATTGGTCAGGTGGGCAGCTTCACTTACCTTGATAGTATTATTAGTAATGATGGTGCGAGCAATGAAGATGTTAAAAGTAGAATAGCCAAGGCTCAGGGCGTTTTTTCACAGTTAAAAACAGTTGGGAAGAATAGGAAGATAAGTCTGCAAACCAAGATTAGAATATTAGAAGCTACAGTGATGACAGTGGTCAAATATGGCTCTGAAGCATGGACGCTCCGAAAAGCGGATGAAGATTTGCTAGATGTTTTCCAGATAAATTGCTTAAGGATTGTTCTGGGTACCCGGCTGACTGACCGTATGTCAGACAATAGGCTATAAGAAAAATGTGGTTCAATACCACTCTCTAGGGCTATAATGAAAGAAAGGTTGAGGTGGCTAGGGCACGTTATGCGGATGAAGGACGACAGATTGCCGAAGATTGTTCTTTTCGGCCAACCGTCTAGGGCTAAACGGAAAGCAGGTTGTCCTCGTCTGGGGTAGGAGGATATCATAAAGAAAGATTTAAAGCAAATGAGAACTTCCTGGGAGAGTGTAAAGAGGGAGGTTTTGATTGTATTGGGATGGAGGGAGAGCGTGCGTATCTGTGTTGGCCTCAGGTGGCTTGGTGCTGCGGTGAGTTTTTAGTAGTAGTAGTGCTTCAATAATTGGAATAACTTCTACGAATCTAATATTTTTACGTGTAGCGGTGCCCCTATCGTTGTGAGTTGGCGGGTGTAAAAAGGGAGTCTTTGAATAGATTGGGGTGGAGGAAAGCGTGCATAGCTGTGTTGGCCTCAGGCAGCTTGGTGCTGTGGTGAGTTGTTAGTAGTAGTAGTAGTAGTAGTAGGGTGTTTTTCACAGTTAAAAAAAGTTCTGAAGAATACCTAGATATGTCTGCAAACCAGGATTAGAATATTGGCAGCTAAAGTGATGACAGTGGTCTAATATGGCTCTGAAGCATGGGCTCTGCGAAAAACGGATAAAGATTTAGTAGATGTTTTCCAGAGAAATTGCTTATGGGTTTTTCTGGGTGCCAGCTGACTGACTGTATTTCAAACAGTAGGCTGTACAAAACATGTTGTTCATTTCCGACATAACACCTTTAAATTAGGTGTGTTTTCTTAGACCACACTGCCGTTCTAAGTCGAACAAATAAACTTTCAAATGGGGATAGATCCATTTATTCACACAGTGAAAAAAACAAGAGGTACAAACGTCCTGATATTTTGATCACATATATAGCGACCGTCATCAGTAGTAATGCTCTTCAGTATTTCTACTGAAAACGGCCGCTGTATATGTGATCAAAATATCTGGACTTTTGTACCTGGTTTTTTCCCTGTCTAAATAAATGGATTTATCCCCATTTGAAATTTTATTTGTTTGTGGTTCATTTCCGCCTTCTAGGGCTATAATGAAACAAAGGTTGAGTTGGTTAGGGCACGTTCTGCTGACGAAGGATGACAGATTGCCGAAAATTGTACTTTTCGGCCAACCGTCTAGGACTAAACGGAAAGCAGATCGTCCTTGTTTGGGGTGGGAGGATGTCATACAGAAAAATCTGAATTAAATGGGAACTTCCTGGGATGGTGTAAAGAGGGAGGCTTTGAATAGATTGGAATGGAGGAGGAGCGTGCGTAGCTGTGTTGGCCTCAGGCAGCTTGGTGCTGCGGTGAGTTGTTAGTAGCAGTAGTAGTAGTAGCTGTGCAGTTTGGTAAGTCCAAAATCCACCTCAACATGCCCTTGAAGTTTCAACTTGATGTACTAAGCCGTTCCTCATTTATTTCTGGTACATACTTTTGACAGTCTATATGCTCATAGTGTGTTTTGATCTAGTTCAATATCCTCCTATCCATCCCATGAAATTTTAGTCTTCATGGTTTTAGATTCAGTAGTAGCAATAGGTGTAGTAGTAGTAGTAGCAATAGTAACACTTAGTACCTTATGTTTTTTCATCATAACCCTCACCACAGGCTAAAAGTTTCAACTTAACACAAAAACAGTTCCAGGGCATTGCTGATAGGTCCTTTTGACAATCTTTATGCATATCAACATACTCTAAACGTTCCCTGAAATTTTCACCTACATACCCATAGCTTTTGTAGTAGTAGTAATAGTAGTAGCAGTAGTAATAGAAGCAGTATTAGTAACACTTGAAGTAACAGTAGAAGTAGTAGTAATAATTTGAAATTATTGCGATATTAACCTTTACGACCTTAGCCTTAGTCGCAGTAGTAGTCACAGTAGTAGTAGAAGTATTAGCAGTAGTAGTAACAATAGCAGTAACATTAGCAGCAGTAGCAGCAGTAGCGGTAGTAATACTAGTAGCAGTAGTAGCATTGTTCAAGTTAACACTCCTCTCGTCATGCTCTTGAATTTTCAACTTAATAACTCTAAGCCTTTCCTAAAATATTGCTGACACTCCCTTTATATAGCCTGTGTAGACATAGTGTTTTTAATTTAATTCAACTTCTTCCTCACCATATCCTGAAAATTTCACCTTAATACCCTTAGCCTTAATAGTAGTCACATTAGAAACTGTAGTAGCTGTAATAGCAGTGGCAGCAGTAGTAGTAGTATTAGTGGCAGCGTGCACGTATTGCTTTTCCCGTCAATTGATCACCCCCCTAATTATTCCCCGAAAGTTCTAAATTAATATCCAAAGTCACTCCTGACATAAACTCTTTTGACAACTGCATGCTTTGCAACTCTGTGCAATGTATACACACAGTCTGTTTTGATTTAGTTCAGCTTTCCCCTTAATGTTCCCTGAAGTTTTTGCCTTCAAACCCTTACCTTTAGTAGTAGTAATAGTCATAATGGTTGTATTAAGAGTAATAATTGTATTAAAAGTAATAGTAGCAGCAGCAGCAGTAGTGTTAGTGTCTTTTGGCCAGTTGATTATCCCCCTTATCATACCCTTGAAGTTTCAACTTTATACACTAGGCCGTTTCTAACATATTACTGATGTGCCATTTTGACAACCGGTATGCACACAGCGTGTTTTGATTGAGTTAAATGTCCCCCTTAATAGTTCCATAAATTTTCGCCATTAAATCATCAGCCTTAGAAGTAACCGCAGTGGAAATAGCAGTTGTAGGTAGTAGCAGTAGTAGCGTGCAACTATTGTCTTTTGGTCAATTGAATATGCTCCTCATCATTCCCTGAAAATTGCAACTTAATACTATAAGTCTTTATTAAGACACGCTCTTTTGACAATCCGCGGACACATAGTCAAGGCCAGCTCGACTAGGTGTGGGACCCGATTGGAATTTTCTTGCGGGCTGGGGCCCTTTATATATTAAATTTTTCAGCAAAATTCAAATCTAGCATAATAATAGATAAATAAAAACACAAACATATATATATATATATATATATATATATATATATATATATATATATATATATATATATATATATATATATATATATATATATATATATATATATATATATGTGTGTGTGTGTGTGTGTGGGTGTGTGTGTGTGATTTATATTGCATTTAACCTATAGCATAGTTGTTTGTGCCTTACAATATTTCTACCTTCACGTTTGTTGGGATATAGCTGACATATTTATTTAAAAGATGTGACATCCGTTCTTTAATTGCTCTAATGGTGCATAAAAGGTGGTGTTGGCACGGAGGAAATGGATCAAAATCAACTTTAGGGGTTTAAGATTGACGTGTCGCTAAATTGATTTTATGATAAATTTGTCCAGCTATTTTGAAGCTGAAAACATTACGTCTATTTTTTGGTCGGTCATTGCTTACGTTGAGTGAAGCTAAAGCAAAACATGAGTTCCACTTCTGTATTTGTTTGTGAGACTCTTTAGAGAGTAAGGGATATTCTATAACAGGCCAAAAAAATCCATTTGGAAATTGTTGGCTACTTTTCGTATGGGATAATGGAGGACTCCACAGTGAATACCTATAGAGTTGAAGGGTCCTAATGACCTGTAAACAACACTTGCGTATTTTACGGCATTTTTGAAGTTTTTATGCCACAATTTGTTGGCATCGAAGATTGTGATGGTGCTGTTCTTCTAACATTATATTTCTTTCGATACTTGTGTACATAGTGGTGCAGACTCAAGAAGTGAAGTTAGGTCAATCCTAACGAGTTGTATCCCAATATAATTTAAAAATAATAGACCTACCTTAGAAACAATTTGGGCAACATATCTGCAAATTACATATCTGCACATATCTGCAGACATCTGCATATCTGCACATTAGGGGGGGGTAAGTAATAGCGGTTCTGTATACAAAATGTGATAGCTACAATTATTTTGTATTTTATGAGGTAAGAATTGTTTTCTAACTTCACGCTGTCCAAATACTTTACCCTCCCTCCCCCCCCTAATGTGCAAAAATACAACCATAATTATAAAAGTCCCATGTTTTCTGTCACCCGTCTCTTGTTTTCCACTGCGCGTAAGCTAGTTTTCTCTTAATAAAGACAGAAAAACTGGTTTGTTCTCGAGTGTGTACCATTATGTACACAAGTACCATTTTTTTTCTGCACTTTCATTTTTGACTCGTACTGATTCTCGTTGTCCTTTGACAGCAAAGTTCTTTGCTCTTCACCGTCATTTTTTACACTCTTGATACTTGCTTTAGCGTGTTTGGTAAACCTATAATTCTTTGTTCTTCACTTTCAACATTGGCAAGTTCTGATTCCTGCTGTTGCTCGTAATTCTCACTGCTGATTATCTTCTAACTGCTTATTTCTTTGTTCTTACGGTCGTATATCTTCTCATGCTCTAACTACACATTTCTCTGTTGATTATTTTCCTTTTGATTCGTTCTGATCCTCATTGTCGCATGTCTTGAAATGCATGACAACATATGTCTATACAACAAATGTATGACAACATTGACTATTTACCTACTCTCACACACATTTTATGTGTTCCATACAACAATTCAAAAACCATAAAAAGGAAAACCAATAGTTTGAAGCACAGTAGAAATCTTTGTTAGAAATCGGACTTGCTGTAATAATCAAATATCTTTGAATTGACTGCTGCATGAAAAGACATTAAATTGCAGAAGGAACAAAAAACAGGTAATTGCAAAAGGGGTAATTTGTATATATTTTAACAAAAGATTACAACAATTTAAAAACCTCAAAAAAGGAAACCAAAAGTTAGATGAATTATGTCATTCTCCTCCCCCCCCCCCCCCCACCAAATGAGTGAATGTATTGTTTTTATATCTATGACGCAAAAAACGTAAAAAATGAAAAGTATTTAAGACATAAAAAAAAAGTTGAAATTTGGTGAAGTTCAGTTAAGAATCGCTAAAGTTATTATGTAAACTGAAAAAATATTTATGGTGGCCGAACAATAATTTTAATGTTTTAATTCAAACTAGTAAAATACATGACTTTTCAAACTAGTAAAATACCTGATTTTGTAATTAGTTTTTGTTTGTCTTTTTTATAAAAACGACTCAATACGTGAATAAGGCCTATAAGTATCAACGTAAAACCAACTATGTAATGCCTTTAGGTAGACCCAAAAAATGAAAATTTGCATAGTGATTCTTTGGAATCACCTGAACTATCAAATGTGAAAAGACTGAAAGAACAGCCCGAACAAATTAAATTTATAATGAGTGAAAATCAACCTGGACCGTCAAATGAGACAAGACCAATACGGGCAGCTAAAGCAAAAGGCATTGCTAAATTGTCTGAAGTGATCAAAATCCAAAATGAAGAAGAAAGACAAATGTGGCAAGACGACAAGCGACACCCAGAACCTGACCGAGTCAAAAATGGAAATGAAGAGCAAAGACACACGCGTTTAGAAGAGAGGCAGCACCGACAATCTGAGCGAGTAAAAAATAAAAATGACGAGCAACGACACACGCGGTTAGAAGACAAGCGACACTGAGAATCTGAGCGGGTCAAAAATGAAAATTAAGAGTAAACACAAATGCGGTTAGAAAAAGGAAAACCAAAAGTTTGAAGCTTAGTAGAAATCGTTGTTGGAAATCGGACTTTCTGTAATAATCAAATATCTTTGAATAAACCCCAGTATGAAGACTTTAAATTGCGTAAAGAGCAAAAAACTGGTAACTGCAGAAGCATTTGTATATATTTTAACAAGGGATTACAACAATTCAAAAACCTAAGAAAAAGAAAACCAAAAATTTGGAGCTTAGTAAACAATCGGTGCTAGAAATCGGACTTGCTTCAATAATCAAATATTTTTGAAAAGACACAGTATTTCCCAATTTTTCGGGACAATTTGTATCTTGGGATAGGTCTGGCAAAAAAAACGATCTAGATTACATCAGTATTGCAATAACGTTGTCATATTCATCACATTTATGTGAGAAAATTGAAGATTTTCATGCATGGAGAAGTTTACATTAAATTCCTTAAAGAGCAAATAACTGGTAATTGCAAAAATTTTTGTATATATTGTGACAAGGGATTACAACAATTCAAAAACCTTAAAAACGAAAACCTAAAGTTTGAAACTTAGTAGAAATCGGACTTGCTTCATTTTGACAAGAGATTACAACAATTTAAAAACTTTTAAAAAGAAAGCCAAAAGTTTGAAACTTAGTAGAAATCGTTGTTGGAAATCGAACTTGCTTGAATAATCAAATAACTGCGGTTAGAAGACAAGCGACAATGAGAATCCATATATAGAAGCCTATCGCGTGCCGGGGCCTGGCGTCGAAGCCACCAGGCTCCCGGTATAATATACAATATATATATGTATATATATATATATATATATATATATATATATATATATATATATATATATATATATATTATATGTTACTTTATATTTTATCATGAAGCGTACATGTCTTTGTATTGTTATTAAATAAAAAAAAGTTTTTTTTTTAACTGAAAGTAAGGAGCGATATTAAAACTTAAAACGAAGAGAAATTATTCGGTATATGAAAGGGGCTGTCCTCTCCTCAACGCCTCGCTCTTTGCACTAACGTTTTTTATTGTCTTAAAAAATAGAGTTGTGAGAAAGACTAACTTTAGCGTAAAGAGCGAGACGTTGAGGGGGTTCGCCCCCTAGTCAATACCTTGCTCTTTACGCTAAAGTTCGATTTTGTTCCAATTCTTTTAAAATGACCCCTTAATCACAAAAACCGTAAATTAGAATAAATAGCTCTTATGATTTATAAAAGTACTAAAGATCTTTGTCTTTCATATACGGAATAATGTCTGTTCGTTTTAAGTTTTAACGTCGCTTCTTATTTACAGTTAAAAAAAAAACTTGTTTATTTTAATTTAATTTTGGAACGTTTTTGAATTAATGCAGGTTTGGATTTTGGCTCACCGTACGTGAATAATTAAAACAAAACTTGCATATTAATTTTATTTTTATTTGGTTAAATGGCTTTCTCGAAAGTTGTTTAATTTTATTTACGTGCGTTTTTATTAGTAATAAATATACGTAACTTACGATTTAACTTACGTGACGAACTTCTATATTCATATATTTTTAATACGTACATTAGGGGGTTTGCCCCCTAGTCAATACCTCGCTCTTTACGCTAAAGTTCGAATTTTGTTGCAATTCTTTAAAAGGACCCCTTAATCACAAAAATCGTTAATTAGAATAAATAGTTCTTATGATTTATAAAATTACTAAAAATCTTTGGAGTAAAGAGCGAGGTATTGAATAGGGGGCGAACCCAATCATATACGTAATAATTTCTGTTCGTCTTAAGTTTTGATGTTACACCTTACTTTCAGTTGAAAACCTTTTTTTTTTTTATTTCTGATCGATTTTTTAAATAATGCTGGGAAATCTGACACCCCCTTCATAGCAATGTCCCTTCCCCCATGAAAATTTCCTCCATGGAAAGATCCTCCGACATAACGTGGGAGCGTGGATTATGGCGTGGGAGGGGGCCTAGTTGCCCTCCCTTTTTGGTCACTTAAAAAGGGCACTAGAACTTTAATTTCCGTTAGAATGAGCCCCCCCCCACGATTTATCTTGGACCATTAGGTCGATACGATCACCCCTGGGAAAAAAAACAAATAAACACGCATCCGTGATCTTTCTTCTGGCAAAAAATACAAAATTCCGTATTTTTACAGATAGGAGCTTGAAACCTCTACAATAGGGTTCTCTGATACGGTTTTTAGAGTTCGGTTACTATTGAGCCGGTTCGCTCCTTACTTACAGTTCGTTACCACGAACTGTTTGATTTTTACCCATAAAATATTTCTTCAAGTTAATGTATGTTGCATAAGTCATATATAACCATTCCAATATAAAACCAGTAATTAAGAAATTTTAAAGAAATATTTGCTTAAATCTTTTTTCCCTATACAACAGGCGGAGCTTCTTATCTGAATTTCCACGAGACACGTTGATGACTTTAGCAGATTGGACAAGAAACAGAGAGATTTTGGGCTAGGCCACTACATCATATAAATCCTTTCTATAACAAGCAAATATAACATGCGGTGTTGCCAAATGGATTACATTTGCACTAGTTCGGTGCTTTTTTTAGGTAATTTCGCGTTTAATTTTTCAAATCTGCTATTTTTTCCCAAAAAGTGCATTTTCTGGCGTGTTTCGACACGATAAATGGTTTTTTCGGCACATTTTCGTCTGTATGGCAGCTTCAAGCCTGAACCAGGCATATAAATATATTTATAGCCCCAACCGTCTAAGTTGGGCTCTATTTAGTAACCAGTATACTGCAAAATATAACTGTTTACAGGAAAAGGCGAAAAAAAAAAAATAAATACAAAAATGTTATAGTGTTTTTGATAATAAAAAAGCTACGTTTCTTCCTTCTAGTTATGAGGAAGGTCCCAAGGTCTTTAAGATAGACTGAGGAGAATTTAGGTAAAAACTCTTCTTTGTCAAACTAAAGGTGAATGGTCTACACAGTACAAGGTACACCCACAGGAGCTACAAAGAAGGACAAGGCTACAGGTTCTTACCAACATTCCTTAAGTACACGAATGAGAAGATTTGACTGGGGATAAGGAGCTCCATTAGAAGTTGAAGCCAAGGAAGGGAAGTCACAAGAGGCAGATGACCAGATGGCTAGTAATCAAACAGATCACACATAGGAGAAAGACTCAACGAAGGCCATTCTACAACATGGTCAATGTTCGAATTTGAAAATGACGAATCAACATATGAAAAATCATCATTTTTTGTTATTACTTCCAAATAATCCTAAAAAATCTCGGGAAGCATAGTAGCGCAAAGTGAAAAATTTGAATGAATTACAGAGACATCACAGTTAAAATCATCCAAAAAACAAAAGACACAGATAGCGAATGAGCTTCAGTAAAACATTCAACCTATATATGACAGGCTATTGCAAAAGACTGCTGTAAATTATTATCTCTGTAATCAATGGGTAAAAACATATTGATAATTACAGAACCTTTTACATTACCCAAAAGTCAACTGTTGCGTGTGGGCTACTTACATTGCATGGCTTCATCTATTATACGTGGACCATTGTAGCTTAACCGTGAGGTATCAGTCATGCCTGAGCCACTTTCTGTGTGAAGCTGCATCCTTTCTACATGGACCATTATACCTGAACAGGTTCTAGATTTTGCTGCCTCTTCTTCGTCTGGGTCATTATGCCAAGGCCATGAGCCACATGTAACACCTGGTGCGCTTTGCTGCATTGGTTATACCTTCGCCATTACACCTAATTCTTGAGCCATTTGTCATGCCTAGACCTCGGCTTTTGTATTTTGCTGCATCTGTTATACCTGGGTCAATATGCCTGAACCAGAAGCCACATGTATGTCTGAGCCAGTTCCTTGTTTTGCTGCATCTTTAATCTCTCGACATTAAGTCATGTTTTATGCCTGGTTAGTTGTGTATTTTTCAGTATCCGTTGTACATGGCCCACTATACCTTGACCATGAGTCTTCTGTAACGACTGGGCCACTGCAGTGCCCTTTGCTGCGTCCATTATACCCTGACTTGGATATCGGATTGAGAAATTTCTCAATTTTTGAAAAGGATATGCTTTTCCATCTACTTTCCTTTTTAGATTTTCTCGTGACTTTCAAATAAGCTCCCGAACAAAGAATATTTTCCATACGAACAAAGAATTAAGAAGCCTATATTAGGCTTTCAAACAAAGAATATTTGGCTAGTAAATAATAGAAAATTAAACCATTAAAAAAGAGGCAAAATCTTTACGAAAGAGGTCAAATTTTTTGTCAGGGGGAAATTTTTTAAAGCATAGCATATATTAAATACAGATCCAAACCTAACCAAACCTAGGTACCTTTTATTCCCCCTAAACCGTTATATACAGCGTTATATACAACCGTCACATAAACCGTTACATTCCCCCTAAACCGTTATATACATGTTTATACAGCGTCTCGTATAAGTACCGGGTAATGCCTATCTGATTTTTTCAATACAATTATCGAGTACTTACCGGATTCTTAACAAGTACCCCTCAAATTTTGTAGATAATACTCCTTTTTAATTCATTTGCCCTTCTTCACATTCTCTATTTGGCCCCTTTTTGGAGTATTTTTACTAAAACAGAGGGAAAAAATGACTAATGCTCTTTCAGGTTTGCAAAACACCTGAATCAACTTCCTCCATGGTCGCGAAGCTCTAGAACAGGTTGGAGTTACTGACCATGAACTTCACTGAATAAAAATCGCAATGCAAGGGAAATTGATCATCCTTGGTACTCGCGTCTAATATGTAAGCGTAGTTTATAATTAATAGATAATATGCATACACTTTATTATATTCTATAAAAGTTAGATATGAAGTACTAATACTTCATGATAACTGAGAGTTATTTACATATTATTTTGATATTATTTGTTGTTTATGCAAGCACAGTTTGCAATCATTTGATATGAAGTTTTCTTCTTCTTTTTCGCTTCTTCTTTGTTTATGCTTCTTCTTCTAAGTTTTCTTCTTCTTTGTTTATGCAAGCACCGTTTGCAATCATTTGATATGAAGTTTTCTTCTTCTTTGTTTATTAAAGCACAGTTTGCAATCATTTGATATGAAGTTTTCTTCTTCTTTTTTATCTTCTTCTTTGTTTATGCTTCTTATTATAATTTTTCTTCTTCTTTGTTTATGCAAGCACAGTTTGCAATCATTTGATATGAAGTTTTATTCTTCTTTTTTCTCTTCTTCTTTGTTTATACTTCTTCTTCTAAGTTTTCTTCTTCTTTGTTTATGAAAGCACAGTTTGCAATCATTTGATATGAAGTTTTCTTCTTCTTTTTTCTCTTCTTCTTTGTTTATGCTTCTTCTTCTAAGTTTTCTTCTTCTTTGTTTATGCAAGCACAGTTTGCAATCATTTGATATGAAGTTTTCTTCTTCTTTTTTCTATTCTTCTTTGTTTATGCTTCTTCTTCTAAGTTTTATTATTCTTTGTTTATGCAAGCACCGTTTGCAATCATTTGATATGACTTTTTAGTCTTCTTTTTTCTCTTCTTCTTTGTGTATGATTCTTCTTCTAATTTTTGTTCTTCTTTGTTTATGAAAGCACAGTTTGCAATCATTTGATATGAAGTTTTCTTCTTCGTTTTTCTATTCTTATTTGTTTATGATTATTCTTCTAATTTTTCTTCTTCTTTGTTTATGCAAGCACAGTTTGCAATCATTTGATATGAAGTTTTCTTCTTCTTTTTTCTCTTCTTCTTTGTTTATGCTTCTTCTTCTAAGTTTTCTTCTTCTTTGTTTATGCAAGCACAGTTTGCAATCATTTGATATGAAGTTTTCTTCTTTTTTTTGTATTCTTCTTTGTTTATTCTTCTTCTTCTAAGTTTTCTTCTTCTTTGTTTATGCAAGCACAGTTTGCAATCATTTGATATGAAGTTTTCTTCTTTTTTTTATCTTCTTATTTGTTTATGATTCTTCTTCTAAGTTTTCTTCTTCTTTGTTTATGCAAGCACCGTTTGCAATCATTTGATATGAAGTTTTCTTCTTCGTTTTTCTCTTCTTCTTTGTTTATGCTTCTTCTTCTAATTTTTCTTCTTCTTTGTTTATGCAAGCACCGTTTGCAATCATTTGATATGAAGTTTTCTTCTTCTTTTTTCTCTTCTTCTTTTTTTATGCTTCTTCTTCTAAGTTTTCTTCTTCTTTGTTTATGCAAGCACAGTTTGCAATCATTTGATATGAAGTTTTATTATTCTTTTTTCTCTTCTTCTTTGTTTATGCTTCTTCTTCTAAGTTTTCTTCTTCTTTGTTTATGCAAGCACCGTTTGCAATCATTTGATATGAAGTTTTCTTCTTCTTTTTTCTCTTCTTCTTTGTTTATGCTTCTTCTTCTAAGTTTTCTTCTTCTTTGTTTATGCAAGCACCGTTTGCAATCATTTGATATGAAGTTTTCTTCTTCGTTTTTCTCTTCTTCTTTGTTTATGCTTCTTCTTCTAATTTTTCTTCTTCTTTGTTTATGCAAGCACCGTTTGCAATCATTTGATATGAAGTTTTCTTCTTCTTTTTTCTCTTCTTCTTTATTTATGCTTCTTCTTCTAAGTTTTCTTCTTCTATGTTTATGCAAGCACCGTTTGCAATCATTTGATATGAAGTTTTCTTCTGCTTTTTTCTCTTCTTCTTTGTTTATTCTTCTTCTTCTAATTTTTCTTCTTCTTTGTTTATGCAAGCACAGTTTGCAATAATTTGATATGAAGTTTTCTTCTTCTTTTTTATCTTCTACTTTTTTTATGCTTCTTCTTCTAAGTTTTCTTCTTCTTTGTTTATGCAAGCACCGTTTGCAATCATTTGATATGAAGTTTTCTTCTTCTTTTTTCTCTTCTTATTTGTTTATGCTTCTTCTTCTAAGTTTTCTTCTTCTTTGTTTATGCAAGCACAGTTTGCAATCATTTGATATGAAGTTTTCTTCTTCTTTTTCGCTTCTTCTTTGTTTATGCTTCTTCTTATAAGTTTTCTTCTTCTTTGTTTATGCAAGCACCGTTTGCAATCATTTGATATGAAGTTTTCTTCTTCTTTGTTTATGCTTCTTCTTCTAAGTTTTCTTCTTCTTTGTTTATGCAAGCACAGTTTGCAATCATTTGATATGAAGTTTTCTTCTTCTTTTTTCTCTTCTTCTTTGTTTATGCTTCTTCTTCTAAGTTTTCTTCTTCTTTGTTTATGCAAGCACCGTTTGCAATCATTTAATATGAAGTTTTCTTCTTCTTTTATCTCTGTTGTTTGCAGTATTTACTGTATGAAGGGTCTCTTAAAAAAAAATAACAATAATAATTTGTCCAGGCACAACAGAGGCAGAAAAATGAAAAATAGACATAAGAAAAGGAAACGATCAAAAATGGTGTTTTTAAAGCCGAACGAGAATACTGAATTAACAAACAAAGCAAATATTTTCTTACATTAGGGCAGGCCAGTGTGGTTTAAGAAATTATCTTTGAAAAACAGACCTTGAGTTTTATTCGTAAATCTTCGCAATTTTAGGGCGAGTTGTACGTAATCAATATAACACAGTTAGTTTGAGTATCTTCAGCCGACTTATTAAAAAGAAAGGCTTCTTAGACAAGAAACATATAATTTTCAAATATAAAAATGAAAACTTATTAAACAATCTTATTATTAAAGTTCATCTCGGACTTGTGCTCGAATGAATTGAATTATATCTTCACTGCTCCTATCTCCATTGTACTCGAGAACAGATCCATCTTTTTTATGGAATTTTATAGTTGGAAAACCCTTTAGTTGGGACTTCTTTGCTACCTTCTGATGTATAGTAGCATCCAAGGTTGCCAATTGAGCAGGCAAAGCCAATTCTTTTAGCTTTTTAGCAACCCTGGCAATCACTGGTTTCATCCTCTTGCAATGACCACACCCTAAAAATTTAATGCAAGGTTATTATAGTTTACTATAGTTTATTATAACATTATTTATTACTTATATTATATAATATATTTTATATTATATTATATATTATATATGTTATTTTATATATTATATATATTATATATTATTATGTATATTATATATATTATTTATATTATATAATAATATATAATATTATTTATTATAATTTACTATAGTTTATTATAATTTACTATAGCAAAAATAAAACCAAGCATCCAAGTTAGCAGACACTATAGTCCTACTGGCCTTATTGGCCATATTGGCCTAATAAGGCCTAATTGGCCTTATTGATTATTTAATGCACCATTGTATTGGCTGTCAAATATAAACATGTATTTTTATATTTGTTGTATATATAAATATACAACAAATATATTTGTGGTATACTTATACAACAAATATATTTGAAAACAAATAATAAATGAAAATTTATTACAAAATAAAGTTTAAACTTATCTCTCATTTACATCAGAAATAAAATTTACCAACACCCCCCCCCCTAATATACAAATATATACCCTGAATTGGTATATATAGGGGTGGAGGTAAAATTCATTTCCAAAAAAATGATTATTATATTTGGAAAGAGCATAAAAAGGGCTGTAACAAAGGTGAGTTAAAAGAACGGAAATCTTTGCAGAAAGATGTGAGATCTTAGATGTAAGATCTTAGTGCAAAAGAACAGGCCTAATATTTTCTGCCCTAAGCAGCTGTAAATTAATTACAGAATGGTATTTTACTATCAAAGTAGATTCAATCTTATTCACTTTCTCCATGAAGTAATAAATACTACAAAAAATTGTCACTGTCAAACCTAAAAACCGTATCTAACATTTCTATTAGATAGATGAATTTCGAAAACCACTTGCAAAACTGTTTTCAAATATAAGGTTGACATTGCAATGTAGATTAAAAAGATAAAAGTGTGAAGATACATTACCTTCAAGGCTGTATTTAGGGGGTAACATAACAAAAATGCATATAAAAAAGTTTTTGATCCATTTTTTAAAGCAACCCCCCCCCCAAAGAAAATCCTAGATACGGCCCTGATTGCCTTACAGATCCTCAGATTGAGAATTCTTTAGAAACCGTTTTACCAATTATCTCAGAAGCGTGAAAAATGTCAGCTGCAACCTTTAGACGTGACAGGAATGATTGCATATGCAAATAGCGTGAAAAAACTTGGAAGCTCCAAGAAAAATGACAAGGATTAGAAGGAACATATCGGATTTCGCTGGGATTTCAATAGCTTGAAATTATACTTCGCAATTATATCATCAAGCGGTTGAAATTAGAAAATACTTCAGTGCAATTATGCAAATTAATTGTACAGAACCATTCAATCCGCTGTTGGCACTTACTTGTATCCATTTATCACCTAAGATGTAAAATTCATTTTGAATGGACCAACGAAAAACCCTAAAACAATTTATGGCACTGAAAAACTGAAAGTGAAAATTAGAGTGCCATAATGATTAACATTTAAAACGATTCAATGACAGTAAAGAAAAATGAAGATAAAGAATTAAAAATTATAGCCCTTTATAAAATTTTCACTAGAAAAAAAACGGCTGCAGCAACAGCTGCAACCTAAAGTGTGTTTAGATAACACTCGTATTAAGTCTCAAATTCTAAAAAATAAAGAATGTATAACTAAGTGTGTGTTTATTGTGTGAAGTGCATAAATACACGCTTTTAGCCGTAATTGCCATCAAAATTTTTCTACTCAGGTTGGGCTCAGACTCTTGTAGGCTTTTCTTGAAAAAAAAACATGTTTTTTCAACTGAAAGTAAGGAGAAAAATTAAAACCTAAAACGAACAGAAATTATTACGTATATGAAGGTTCTCCTCCTCAACGCCTCGCTCTTTACGCTAAACTTTTTAGTACTTGTGAAAAAAGCTTCTTATAGTTTCAATCGAACGACCCTTGTGTTTCAGGAGCCGTTGTTAAAGAATTGGGACAAAATTCAAACTGTAGCGTAAAGGGCGAGGTGTTGAAGAGGAGGCCCCCCCCTTCATATACGTAATAATTTCTATTCATTTTAAGTTTTAATGTTGCTCCTTACTTTCAGTTGAAAAAACTTGCTTTTTTTTATTTAAGTTCTGATAGTTTTTTTTAATATTCCAAGGAAATCTGGCCCCACCTCCACGGAGAAATACCCTCCTCACGGATATATCCTCTAGACAATTCGATCCCGGTGAAAATTTACACAGGAAAAGAGAAAGGAATAAATATAAAAATAATTTTGTAAAGGAATTCTGGCAAATTCCCCCAGTGTATAATTTCCTCTGACAAGTTCAACCCCTGGAATCTTCCCTCCCCATTGTTAGCTCTTCCGTGAAAAAAAAACAGTATAAAATTAGTCTTTCCATTCTAAAATGTATGCAGATGGCCCAATAACAACTACTACTCCTAAACAATAGACAATTTTTATAACTTAAAGACCTTCCCCCGGGCCTTGGGGGGGGAGGGGTCATGTTATATCCAAAGGCATAGTTGTCAGGCTTTTCAACTATCATGAACAAAATGGCTATCTCAAAATTTTAATCAGACGGTTTGGGGGGGGGGGGGAAGGGGTGGGGAGATGGCCTAGTTGCCCTCCAATCTTTTTGGTCACTAAAAAAGGCACTAAAACTTTAATTTCCGTTCAAAAACCCCTATCACGATATTCTGAAAAAAAAATTTTAATGACCACTGGGTTCATACGATCACCCATGGGGGAAAAAACAAACAAACAAACAAATAAACACCCATCCGTGATCTTTCTTCTGGCAAAAAATAAAAAATTCCACATTTTTACACATACAAGTTTGAAACTTCTACAGTAGGGTTCTCTGATACGCTGAACCTGATGGTGTGATTTTCATTAAGATTCTATGACTTTTAGGGGTATTTTCTAATTTTTTCGAAAATAAGACAATTTTCCTCAGGCTTTGATGGGTATGACTAAATGAAAATGATACTTATATATTTGAAATCAGCATAAAAATACGATTCTTTTCATATGTCTCTTGGTATAAAAATTCCATTTTTTAGAATTTCGATTACTATACAGCCGGGTCACTCCTTACTTACAGTTCGTTACCATGACCTGTTTGATTATCAAAAATTCCTACTTATCTTACTTGTTTGTATATTTATAAAATCCAGCTAGTCCCCCCCCCCCCATCTGAAGAAAGCGCTTTGAATTTGACTTCCAGTGAATTGTTTTTAGTTGTTTGTGCATTTACAGTGTCTGGCTAGTCACCCCCCCTCCAATAATGCAATCCCTAGGCGGTTACCCCTCGGTGAATTCTCCCCGCCATATAAAATTTTACTCATTTGGTAAAATTACCCGCTCAATCAAAATTCCCTCTCGTATACTTTTTTCCTTCCGTCAAGGTACAATGAATTCGCACAGACCAACCTGCTTTAACACATTCATTTGAAAATGTCAACGTTTCCCAAAAAGATTGGAGGGAAACTAGCGCCCCTCCCACTTTCTTTTCTCCCAAAGTCCTCTGATCAAACTTTGAGATAGCCATTTTGTTCAGCATAGTTGAAAAGTCCAAAATCTATGCCTTTGGTGATAACATGAATTCCAACAGCCCATGCAGAAACGGCTGTAAGTTGTGAAATTTGCCGAAAGTTTACGTAAACAAAATGTTATTAACAAATAACAGCCATTTTTCAGGGGGAGGGGGTCTGATTTGGAGGGGGGGGGGGTCTAAGGGGATAATTTTCCATGGAGAGGGAAGTTTCCGGGGGTAAAATTTCCAGGGAAAATTTTTCATTTAGGAATTTGCTAAAATTCCTATAAGAAATTCTTTATATTTGTCTTACTTTCTCTTTGCCACGACATTTGGGGGTAATTGTCAGGGGTAAATTTTCAGCGAGATTGGAATTATCTGGAAGGTTTTTTTCAGGGATGGGGGGGGGGGGGTCTGCGGCAGAAATTATCCACGGGGAATTTCCCACGGGAGCATCTTCCCAGATGGGGGCGGCAGATTTCCGAGGAAAATTTTCAAGTAGGGGGGATTTCCGACACGATTTGAAAAACCATCAGAAATCGAAGTCTTTTCCAAATGAAAGTACACTAAGGTGCATTTTTCGGGCGGACTCGTCCGCGAGAAATTTTTCGGGGGAATTTCCAGCAAGGATAAAATTGGCCGGGGACGAATTTTCCGAAGGGGATTTTGCATGAGAGGAACTCTCCATGAAGGATCTTTTCGTAGGGAGGAGGAAATTTTCCACGAAGCTAGAGGTGGATTTTCCAGATTTGAAAAACGATCAAAAATTAAGTTCTAAAAAAGTAAGTTTTTTGAACAGAAACTAAGGAGTAACGTTGAAATATAAAACGAACAGAAATTATACTCCCTTCTAAATACCCCACTCTTTAAGCTAAAGTTTTTTTCGTCCCAATTCTTTGAGAACAACTTCTTAAATATAAGGTTTGTTTAATTAGAACAAAATGCTTTTTCAAAAGTACCAAACAAATTGGCATGAAGAGCGGGGTATTAAGGGATTCCCCTCATATACGGAATAATTTCTGTTCATTTTAAGTTTTAAAGTTACTCCTTAAAAAAACTTCTTTTTTATTCCATAAAAGCAAGATCAGCTTCAAATTATCTTATTTTCGTATACAGCTTTGTATGCGGTTTTTATATAGATTAATTAAAAAGCTTTTTCCGCAAAATAAGTTTTTCAAAGAAAAATAAAGAACTCCATTAAACAAAAAATGAGCAAAAATAAAATCAAATAATCTACCAAGTGTCAAACTACCACAAATCAGCATCGATAAATAAATGAAACCCAACACTAACAGAAATTAAAATAATTAACAGATTCAAACTCAAAACGATCAAAAATTAAGATAAGTTGGACACAAAACCCCTATGCCTTCCCAAGGCCAGAACAAAATTTGCACTTCACTGAAAAAAATATAAATGTTTTTACTTTTATAACTTTAATAAATCAAATAATATTAACATTTTGATTACTAAATATCAGTATATGTATATTAAACTGACAATGCACATTCATTTGTATTTTTTCAGTAAAGTGCAAATTTTGTTCTCGTTCAGTAAAGTGCAACTTTCTACTATTTGGAACAAAATGGCTATCTCAAAATTTTGATTGAATGTGTTTGGAGAAATGGTGGGCGTGAGAGGAGGGTTCGTTGCCCTCCAATCACTTTCGACTATTACAAAGGGCACTAGCCTTCTCAATTTCCAATTGAATGAGCCCCTTTTGAAGTTTTACGACAACTCTATCTATAAAAACCTTATATGCCCCCAGGGCATAACTTATAACCCTTGCCCTGAGTGCTGTGGGAGAGTGTCCTCCTCAAAAACATATATTCTATCAGGAAATCAACTACGCTGAACAAAATGGATATCTAAAAAGTTTGATTGTATTTGTTTGGGGAACTGATGGGCGTGGGGGGGGGGGGGCTATTTGCCCGTCAATAACTTTTGAATATTAAAAAGGGAACTAGCCCTTTGAATTTCCAATCGAATGAGCCTTTTTTGAAGTTTCTGCAACAACGCCTTCTGAAAAACCTTATATTCCCCCAGGTCATAACTTACAACCCTTGCCCCGAGCGTTGTAGGGGAGTGTCCTCCTCAAAAACATATTTTCCATCTGGAAATCAACTACGCTGAACAAAATGGCTATCTCAAAATTTTGATTGGATGTGTTAGGGGAAAAGATGGGTGTGGAGAGAGGGGTTAGTTGCCCTCCAATCACTTTCGACTATTAAAAAGGGCACTAGCCCTTTGAATTTCTAATCGAATGAGATTTTTTTAAAGTTTCTACGAGGGCCTGTGCAAAATTTTGACTGGATGTGTTTGGGGGAATGATGGGCGTGGGGGGGGACTAGTTGCCCTCCAATCACTTTCAATTCTTACAAGGGACACTGGCACCTTGAACTTCCGGCCAAATAAATCTTTTTGAACTGTTTAAAGCTACATCTTCAGTAAAAACCAGAAGAGCCCCCAGTGACTAATTCACAGCCCGTCTTATTAGGACTCTAGGGGAGTGGTCTCCCCAAAAATAAACTCTCTATCTAAAAATTAGGCCTGCTGAAAGAAACGGCAATCTCCAAATGTTGATTGGATGTGTTTTGGGAAATGGTGGGTGTGGAAGGGGTGTTAGTTGCCTTCCAATCACTTTCGACTATTAAAAAGGGCACTAGGCCTCTCAATTTTCAATTGAATGAGCCCCTTTTGAATTTTTAGGACAACTCTATCTATTAAAACCTTATATGCCCCCAGGGCAGAACTTACAACCTTTGCCCTTGGGGCTCTGGGGGGTTGTCATCCTTAAATACATAATTTCCAGAATTTTCAACTACGTTGAACAAAATGGCTATCTCTCAACTTTGATTGGATGTTTTTGGGGAAATGGTGGGTGTAAGAGGGGGGGGGGGTAATTACTCTTCACTCACTTTCGACTATCAAAAAGTGCAATTTAAATTTCCAATCGAATGAGCCCTTCTTGAATTTTCTAAAACAACTTTCTATATAAACTTTAGATTCCCCCAGGGTATAACTTACAACCCTTGCACTGAGGGATCTGAGGGGGTTATCATCCTAAAAGACCTAATTTCAAGGCGTGAAAGGGGCGTTAGTCGCTCTCTAATCACTTGCAACTACTAAAAAAGGCACTAGCCCTTTCAATTTCCAATTGAATGAGCCCTTTTGAAGTTTCTACGCTTTCAATAAAAACCTTATATCTCCCCACGGCATAACTTACAACCCTTGCCCTGAGGGATGTAGGGGGGGAGGGGTTGTCATCCTTAGACACCTAATTTCCAAAACTTTCAACTACGTTGAGTAAACTGGCTATGGACACTGTGGAGGAGATGGGGTGGCAGACACGAAGAGCGTGAGAGGGGGGTGAGTTGCCGTCAAATAACTGTTAACTATTAAAAAGGGCACTAGCCCTTTGAATTTCCAATTAAATAAGCCCTTTTTTCAAGTTTCTACGACAAATATTTCAATAAAAACCTTCTATTCCCCCAGGGCATAACTTATAACACCTGCCCTGAAGACTGTGGGGGGATTGTCCTGCTCAAAGATATAATTTCCTGAACTTTGAACTGCGTGGAACAAAATGGCTATCTAAAAATCTTTATTGGATGTGTTCGGGGAAATGGTGGGCGTAGAAGGTCTTTTTGAAGTTTCTACGACAACGCGTTATATAAAAACCTTATGTGCTCCCTGGGCATAATTTAAAACCCTTGCCCTGAGGGCTGTGGGGGGGGGGGACATCCTCAAAGACCTAATTTCCAGAACTTAAAACTACGTTGAATAAAAGGGCTATTTCAAAGTTTTGAATAGATGTGTTTGGGAAAAAGGTGGGCGTGAGAGACGGATTAGTTGCTCTCTAATCACTTCGACTATTAAAAAGGGCACTAGCCCTTTGAATTTCCAATCGAATGAGCCTTTTTTGCTACGACAACTACTTCTATAAAAAAAACCTTATATGCCCCCAGGCCATAACTTACAACCCTTACCCTAAGGACTGTGGGGAACTGTCCTCCTCAAAAACATAATTTCTATCTGGAAATCAACTAGGCCTACGCTGAACAAAATGGCTATCTCAAAATTTTGATTGAATGGGTTTCGGGAAATGGTGGGCGTGGAAGGGGTGTTAGTCGCCTTCCAATAACTTTCGACTATTAAAAAGGGCACAAGCCACTCCAATTTCCAATTGAATGAGCCCTTTTCGAAGTTTCTATGACAACTCCTTCGATACAAAGGGCCCTGCTCAAAAGGAAAAAATTAATAAATAATACATTGTGCCAACATCGTTCTTATATGCCCCCAGGGAGTAACTTAAAACCCATGCCCTGAGGGTTTTGGGGGAGTGTCCTCCTCTTTACTTAGTCCCCGTTCCTTGTCTCGTTCTCGAGTGTCCCTGTTCTTTACTTATGCAGTGCCTATGATTTAACAACAACTTTCTATATAAACCTTATATGCCCCCAGGGCATAACTTACAACCCTTGCACTGAGGGCTCTGAGGGGGTTATCATCCTAAAAGACCTAATTTCCAGAAACATTTTTGATTGGATGTGTTTTGGAAAATGGTGGGAGTGGGAGGGGCGTTAGTCGCTATCCAATCACTTTCAACTATTAAAAAAGGCACTAGTCCTTTTAATTTCCAATTGAATGAGCCTTTTTGAAGTTTCTACGACAACGCTTTCAATAAAAACTTTATATGCCCCCAAGTTATAACTTACAACCCTTGCACTGAGGGTCTGAGGGGGTTATCATCCTAAAAGACCTAATTTCCAGAACTTTCAACAACGTTGAACAAAATATAGATCTCAAAATTTTGATTGGATGTGTTTGGGAAAATGGTAGGCGTGAGAGGGGCCTTAGTTACTACCCAATCACTTTTAACTATTAAAAAAGTAACTAGCCCTTTCAATTTCCAATCGAATGAGCCCTTTTGAAGTTTCTATGACAACGCTTTCAATAAAAACTTTATATGCCCCCAGGGCATAACTTACAACCCTTGCCCTGAGGGCTGCGGGGGGAGGGGTTGTCATCCTTAAAGACCTTATTTTCAAAACTTTAAACTACGTTGAATAAAATGGTGATCTAAAAATTTTAATTGTATGTGTTTGAGGAAAAGGTGGGCGTGAGAGGGGGGTTAGTTGCCCTCAAATCACTTTCGGCTATTAAAAAGGGTACTAGACCTTTGAATCTCAAATCGAATGAGCCCTTTTTCAAGTTTCTACGACAAAGTTTTCAATAAAACCCTTATATGCCCCTAGGGCATAACTTAGAACCCTTGCCCTGAAGACTGTAGGGGGAGTGTCCTGCTCAAAGGTATAATTTCCTGAACTTTGAACGTCGTGGGACAAATTGGCTGTCTCAAAATTTTTATTGGATGTGTTTGGGAAAATGGTGGGCGTGGAAGGGGTGTTAGTTGTCTTCCAATAACTTCGACTATTAAAAAGGGCACTAGCCATTTCAATTTCCAATCGAATGATCCCTTTTTGAAGTCTCTACGACAACGCGTTCTATAAAAACCTTATATGTCCCCAGGGTACAACTTATATCCTTTGCCATGAGGGCTTTGGGGGAGTATCTTTCTCAACACCAGAATTTTGATCTGGAAATCAACGACGCTGAGCAAAATGGCTATCTCAAAATTGGGATGGGATGTGTTTGCGGGAATGATGGGCGTGGGGGGGGACTAAATGCCCTCCAATCACTTTCGACTATTAAAAAGGGCACTGGCCCTTTGAATTTCCAATCGAATGAACCTTTTTCGAAGTTTCTACGACAACGCCTTCTATAATAACCTTATATGTCCCCAGGGCATAACTTACAACCCTTGCCCTGAAGGCTTTAGGGGAGTTTCCTCCTCAAAAACATAATTTCTATCTGGAAATCAACTACGCTGAACTTCGATTGAATCTCAAAATTTTGATTAAATGTGTTTAGGGAAATGGTGGGCGTGTAAGGAGTGTTAGCTGCTGTAAAATCCCTTATAACAATTAAAGAGGGCACAAGCCACTCCAATTTTGAGTTGTGTGATCACTATTTGGAGTTTCTACGATAACTTCTTTGATACGAAGAACCTTGGTCTAAAGAAAAAAATAATAAATGATACATTGTGCCAACATCGTTATTTCAGGTTGAAGAAATTTAAGTATAAGGTTATTGTGTAGCAGTTATTTTTTGTTTTTGTTTTTCGTATTGTGGTTATATTTTCGAGGTATTGTTGTATTTTTTTTTTCCTGATTTGCCCTGTTTTGTAAGGATTTTGTGTTTGATATGAGGTCTGGGAAAAAAAAAAAAAAATATAAATACGCATCCGTGAGCTTTCTTCTGGCAAAAAATACAAATTCCAAATTTTTTCAGATAAGATTTTGAAACCTCTACTGTAGGGTTCTCTGATGGTGTTATTTTCATTAAGATTATATTACTTTTAGTGGTTATTTTCCCTTTTTTCGAAAATCAGGTGAATTTTCTTAACCTTTGATCTCGTAACCTTTGATGGGTAAGACAAAAGTTAATGAAACTTACATATTTAACATCAGCATAAAAATTTGATTCTTTTGATATGTCTACTTTTATCAAAACTCCGTTTTTTAGAGCTCCGATTACTATTGAGCCGAGTCGCTCCTTACTCACAGTTCGTTACCATGAACTGTTTGATAAGATAAATCACGTTCTTTGGGAAAATATTCTTATTCCAATCTGGTTTCAATTATCAAAGTATAGCTGGAAAGCGGTGTCAATGGGGGGAGACAGGGCCTATGGGTAATTATCTCCAAGATTAAATGCCCCACAAAAAACATCTTTTCAAAGTTTTTCTTACGGAAGAGTTTGTTTTAAGTTGAAACTTAAAACAAACAAAACTATTAATTCAACAATATATCTACAAAATGAGCTTAAATAAATTGACTCGTGATACATTTAATTATTTGTAGAACTCCAAAAACTGGCGTGCGTGTAACTGAACCACCGTGTAACTGCACTACAAGCAACTGAACCCCTGTAACTGAACTACAAGCAACTGAGCCCCTGTAACTGAACCACCGTGTAACTGACCCCCCGTGCAACTAAACCCCTGTATAACTGAACCCCGCGCAACTGAACCCTCGTGTAACTGAACCACCGGGTAACTGGACCCCTTTTAACTAAACCCTCGTGCAACCAAACCCCCGTGCAACTCAACCCTATTTAACTGAACCCCCGTGCAACTGAACCACAGATGTCTTTGAGGAGATTGCAGCTACAAAGGATATGAGAGGGGCATTGGTTGCACTCCAGCCTTTTTTCAACATTCCTTCAACATGCCCTGAAATTTTAAACTTCATACCCTCAGGCTTATACCCTGAGTTGTTCTCGACCCATTGCAGATACATCGTCTTGTAAATCTGGATCCACAAAGTACCTCTTGATCTAGTTGAAGATGCTCCTAAACATTTCCCGAACGATGTGATAGCTGATACTATTGGCCATTGTAAATACTGCTGGCATTTGCTTTTCACAGCCAATAAAGGAAAAAAACGTTTTTTTATTTTGTGTTTGTCATTCTTCTTGACATTTCCCTGAGGTATGACCTTAATGATCCATGCTTTTTTTTATTTATAGGATCAAATATGCCCTCTTTTCTTGATAAAAAAAAAACACCTTGTATTTTAACGATAGGCAACTTGCATAACTTACAACCCTTGCACCAGAGGCTAGGGGTTGTGAACGCTGGAGGCATATTTATTTAACCTTTAAACTGTTTTAAAGAAAACGGTCATCTTAAAATTCTCGATCAGATGTATTTAAGGAAAAAAGAGGGTGGGAGTAGAAGCCCTTCGATCACTTTTAACTCTTTTAAAAAGTGCACTGGAACTTTTGATTTCCAATCGAATGAGACCCCCCAAGTTCATTCAAAAATACTTTCCATAAAAACCTTATGTTTTTACATTGAGTAACTAGATTAACTTACAGCCTTTGCTCCAGGAGCTGCTGGTGGGATTGTTAACCCCAGAGGCATGGCTATTTGACCTTTAGACTATTTTGAACAAAAGATTTTTGTTTTAAGTTTAATCGGATGGATTTGGTGGAGGAAATGGCGGTTAAGAGGGAGAAGCTGATTGTCCTCTGATTACCTTTGATTCTTCAAAACTGTACTTAAAATTTCAATTTATAATCGAATGAGCCTTCAACAAAGTTTGCACGACCATCCCTTCTATAAAAACCTTAAATTTTAACAATTGGTAACTTGCAATAGCCTACAGCTCTTACCCCGAGGACTGTGGGGGTTTTGTTAATCACGTTTATTAATCAAGTTTTATTATTCACTTGGAAATTGAAAGTTTTAGTGCCCTTTTTAAAAGTCAAAAGTGATTGGAGGGCAACCAGCCCCCCCCCCCCCGGAAAAAAACACTCCCTGTGGAAAATACCTTCGGGAGATACCACCTCGCGAAAAATACCCCCCCCCCCGGAAAAGAACTCCCCGTGAAAAATCTCCCCTCGAAAAATATCCCTTGCGGTTGGTTGGCACCTAATCACTTTCGACTTATTAAAAAGACAAGAACTGCAAGGGGTATAAAACAATTTATACCTCCATCCAAGTTTAAGTACCTTTTTAAGTTTTATAATTTGTCCATTGCTAACAGACAGTGTTTGTTATTTGGAAATATGCGGACATTTGTCACGTGGGAGTTTTCTGAGGGGGGGGGGAGAGTTTCTGGAGGATTTTCCATGAGAAAAGAGCTTTTTTTATTAATTATCTTGACAGTGATTTATATTATAATTTAAAAAAAACAATTCTAACAAGCTTGAACATGTAAAGATTCTAGCTTGTGTTTTACCCAATGTAAGTACGGTGGTTGAGTTCCACGAGAGTTCAGTTATACGAAGGTTCAGTTGCACGGTGGTTCAGTTTCACGGTGGTTCAGTTGGACGGTTGTTCAGTTGCATGGTGGTTCAAATGTACGGTGGTCCAGTTGCTCGGTGGCTCAGTTGCACGGAAGTTCAGTCGCGGGGGGTTCATTTAAATGGAGTTGAGTTGCGCGGGGGTTGAGATGCACGAGGGCTCAGTTAAATGGTGTTCATTTGCACGGTGGTTCAGTTGCACGGTGGTTCAGTTACAGTGGTTTAGTAGCTTGGGGTTCAGTTACACGGTGGTTCAGTTGCAACGGGACTCCTAAAACTAGCACTTTACTGCAAACAACATACCGATCCAAAAAACGATTTCCCTTAGGGAAAAATCCAATGACTAGTCAAACAGTTCGTGATAACAAACTGTAAGTAAGGAGAGGCACGGCTCGATGGTAACCGAAACTTTAAAAACCAGAATTTTGACACCAATAGATGTATCAAAAGAATTAGCTTACTATGTTGATTACAAACATATAGATTTCATTAAGTTTAGCATTGCCCGTCAAAGGATACAAGCCTGAGAAAATTTGTCTAATTTTCGAAAAAGGGAAAAAAAACCCTAAAAGTCAAATAATCTTAATAAAAATAACTTCATCAGATTCAGCGTATCAAAGAACCCTAATATAGAGGTTCCAAGGTCCTATCAGCAAAAAAGTGAAATTTTGTAATTTTTTTTTTGCCAGAAGAAAGATCACGGATGCGTGTTTATTTGTTTTGAGGTTTTTTTCCAAGCGGTAATCGTATAGACCTGATTTTCTTAGAATATCTGGAGGGGTCTCGTTCGAGCGGAAATTAAAAGTTCCAGTGCCCTTTTTAAGTGACCAACAACATCGGAGGGCAACTAGGCCCCCTTCCACGCCCTTCTCCCAAGAAAACATTGAAACTCTATCGAACAGAAGTCACCTTGTATATGAGGGAGGCTGCCCCTACCCCACCCCTTACTCTTCACAGTAAAGTTTCATTTTTTGTCCCAATTCCCTAAGAAAGAATGCTCAAATACAAGGGCAGTTTAATTTGAACAAGAGATGTTTTAAAGAAATTTAAGCCTTTAGAGTAAGCAGTGAGGGTCGAGGAAGGGACAGCCCCCCCCAAATACAAAACTATTTCTGTTTGATTGAGTTTTAACGTTGCTCCTTACTTTCAGTTGAATTTTTTTTTTTTTAATTCAATCTTATATAGGAGCCGCAGAACTATAGGTGTCGTAGAAAGTATCCATTATAGGAGTTGTAAAACTAAAACTAAGCATTACTATTTGGGGGGGGGGGGGGGTTCGCCACATGGGTGTACGTAGCTTCTTCTCTAGGGGGGGGCAGCCAATTCTGTGATGAAGGGCGGAGGGCTGAAGTTATATTGGCATTCTACAAAACATTACATTGCTAGCAAGTTCTCTCATACCTATGGAATATGTATAAAAAACTAATCACCAAAAATCATAAATCATCAATAAGCTTCAGCATTAATCAATCTTTTTGGATTAGAGCTAAATCTTGTCAAGATATTATGGATAATTGCTTATTGTTTGACTTTTATTGTGTCATTCCAGCAGTTTATTTTCAGATCTTTTAACCACCTATCTCTTATCAACTGCTTTTTTAGCCATATACCCGTTTTTAACTGCCTTTTAAACCATCTGCTTTTTCAGCCACACCTAGCTAAAATTTGAAGCGCTAGGGAAGTGGGGGCAGCTGCCCCCCTCTGCCCCCCTTCCATACGCCCATGGTTCACCAGACAGATCAGGGGAACATATAACCGTCTTCACAGGCATTTGATCACCTCGTGCCGAACAATGCTTCCACTACGATCGGCAGCTAGGTCCTTTGGCCCTGACATACGGATCTGAACCTTCAGATCTGACATACGGAGCGCAAGCTGTTTGCTGCCTCTCTCCAATCGAGGCTTTGACCACGACCATCACAAAATGTTTCTTTTCTCGCAGTCTTTTTCACCGCTACCACTTACAACCTTCCTCCATTAGAGGCAATGCTTAGAGTATTCCATTCCCCGGGCCAATGTGAATTTTTGCTCTTCTTCACCAACCATCACTACCACACTATAAGTAAGCAATAAAAAAAAGTAAATAAAAACTTAGCGCCAAAACAAAGTTTGATGCCCCCTTAGAGGATACGCCAGGGACATCCGTCTTACTTTGATTCCCTTACTACCCAACTAGCTACGCCACTGGCCTCCACTCGTAGATAGTAATAGATGCAAGACATAAAATATTCCTTCAAGTTTTTTTTTACGACTATACCGTCCATTCATAATTATAATTCCATGTCTCAGCCTTGGGAGAAATTTGCATCTCGTGCCAAAGATGTGGATAAACGAAGAACTAATACAATGCTCAATTTCTACCAACAACATATCAACTATAATCAGCAAATAAATCGACAGAATGTCCTTCTATGGAGAATACATGCAAGTATAAAAATGATTCTTCTGAATTGATTTAGAAGTCATTTTGAGAAATCACTTCAATCTTTCAAATCTAAATTAAGTTATAGTAAAGAGAGAGAGAGATCAAGCAAATACCTAAAAAAAAAATGAAATCTATCCCTAAAGAAATTAAATGGTTAGTTTTCAGCCAGCTTTAGATCAGTTTTATATAGCTCTTCCTGTCATCCATGGTTTTATCCTGTTACACACTTTAGATCTTACAGTGCTATTAATTTAAAGAAGCCAAGTTTGTCCGAAGGAAGTAATGAGCGAAGTTGAAACTTAAAGGAAAAAAAATTATTACTTCACAGTCTATCTAATATATATCAATAAAACTAGTATAAATAAACCAACTAATTATGTTTCCCTATGTTTCTAGGATTATAAAAAAAATAGCGCTTTACCGAAAACACAAAAGCCAAGTATAAGAAACAGGAATATTGATTTGGGAGTCAAAAGTCAGTACGTAGTCTGACAATAATAAACTAATCTATAAAGCTTCTCAGTCTTACACATCAGTAACTTTCAGTATACAATCAAAATTATCTTAAAAACATAAAAGTAAAATTAAATACTTGTTTAATAACCGCCAAGTCATTGAATAGCATACAGAAATATTGGATGGATGTATCAGGTAGCATTTTGGTCTTGCCAGCTATAATACCAATAGTGAGTAATATACAATCTTAAATTGTAAGAAATACGCTTTAGTATTCCTTGAAATGAAGATAAGATAAGACATAATATGAACTCTGGAAATCCGGTTATTTCTCTCTGTACAACAGTAAATTTCAAGTTATGATAAAAATTCTAAAGCTAGTCTATAGTCCTATTACTATCAAGATCACTTGACTTCGACTTTGTCTAAAAACTAATCATGACATGTCCTTTTCAGAACCAAAACGAGAGCCAGCAATTGATCTGAGCCATTGTGCAGAAGTGACACCGAATTAAACGAAAAAAAAAATAATTAAGCAACAATTCTAAAATGCTTTATTTTTTCTTTAAAAATCGTCCTCAATTGCTTTGCTGTTACTGTACCAAAACTCCTATATTATTTTGTGTTTTTAGTAAAGTGCTAGTTTTCTCTAATCCTAGAAACAGGGAAACATAATTAGTTGGTTTATTTGTACTAGTTTTATTGATATATATTAGATAGGCCGCGAAGTGATGATTTTTGTCCGTTTTAAATTTCAACTTCTCTCTTTACTTCCCATGGATAAACTTTGTTTTTTTTTATAATGAATATTTGCTCGTTTTTATTAAAATTTTATGTAGAAACAACCCCGCCATGATATTTTTTAATTATACGGAATAATTTCTGTTCATTTTAAGTTTTAATTTGGCTCCTTATTTTCAGTTGAAAACTTATTTTTTAATATAATTTCTAATCACCATCAATCTAGGGGAGACAAGGCACCTCTAGAAAATACTGCAGACAACCTCAAGAGCTACAAAAACATTCAGTTTATAACAAAAAGTTAATTGTCCATAGTTTAGATATTAAGTTGATGGCTCTTGAGGTTTGGTAAAATTTTCTGTACAACTGTTTTTCAAACCGTAGTATGTTTTTGTGGGAGCTTCAGCAGTTTGCCAATAAAGTATTACATCGTAAAAGTTCTGGGAGCAGATATGGAAGAGCCAAATTTGATTCCAGAATGAAAAGCGGGATTTTGTCGATCACTTTTTATCAATGATGTCTCGAAAATGCTTAATATATCGTCAATAATAATAGTCTAACGTAAAAACCAAACAAAATGACTTTCTTATAATATACTCAAGTTTCAAGTAATCTTTGTTTGAAAATTAATTTAAAAAACCTTTTTTAACAAAACAAGTTTTTCAAAGGAAAGTAAAAAGCTCCATTAAACTGAAAATGAGCAGAAATAAAGTCATGTAATTTTCCAAGCGTAAAACTATAACACAACACCAATAAATTAATGAAACCCATAACGAACGGAAATTACAATAAATTACCGAGTCAAACTCAAAGCGAGCAAAAATTAACATGAGTAGGCCTGACAGACCCCATGCATTCTCAAGACCAGAAAAAAATTTGCACTTTACTGAAAACCAATACAGTTTAAATATTTTCACTTTTTTGACTTTATTAAATAAAAATTATTAAAAATTTAAGGAATAAATATCAGTATGTGTAAATTCAACTGACAATCCAAGATCATTTGTTTTTTGTTTTTTCAGTAAAGTGTTTTTTCAGAACTGTTCTCGTCTTGAGATGGATGTGCAAAATTCTGATGGATGTGATTGGAAAATGAATGGGCTTGGAAAGAGGCCTGCTTGTCCTCCGATCTCTTTTAAATCTACAAAAGGGCACTAGAACTTTAATTATCCAATTGAATTAGCTCATTAAAAAGTTTCAGTGACATTTCAGTGACAACTACTTCTATACGAAGTGGCCTGGTCTGAAAAAAAAATGAATAAAATAAATAAATAATACATTGCGCCCACATCATTCTTTGCTTAGGCAGCTCTATTGCACTGCCTATGATGAGAAACCTCCGCATGACGAACTCTCTATTTGTCAAAATGACCACACAATGTCGAAAATCCACGAAAATGTCAAAAATGACCACACAGTAAAATCTTCTATGGATTCCAAGTTTTCTGTATAATTTCGGTAGTTTTGATATTCTTTTTTTTTTGTTGGGAGATGGATTGGGAACAAGGTTGATCTTCTAAAAAATTATCAGAAGTGGAAGCACTGAAATACAGGTATAACAAAGGGGTATTTAGGTAAACAGGTAACTGCTCGTACGTGGGTAAATACGGGCAAATTAAAAATAATTGTAATCCGATCAATACTAAGATTCTACAACCGGAATTTTGAACTGGTGTATTGTTTGAGAAACTTTAATTTTAACTGTAAAGCTGTAACTGAACCAAATTTAGCTTAATATATTCATAGCCTTCGAAGGCTCTAAGCCAATGAAAAGTGAGACGATTATACCTAATTATATTACTTTCATATAAAAATTGAACATATAAAGAACATAAATCTACCGCAAAACGTCATCAGTATTGCGTAAAAAAAAAGAAAAATTATATGGGAAAATATAGATAAAATATTTTCAGTTTTATTTTGCGCAAGGAGCCTGAGTCACAGTCACAACCACAAGTAGTCGGATTTGCTAGTATTCCCACTCACGAGCAGTTATAACCACAAATATTCAAAGTCGCATAAAGTCACATTAGCAGATACAAGGAGTCACGGCCGCAGTCACAAGTAGTCGCAGTCGCAAGCAGTCACAGTTGTAAGCAGTCAGAGCCATAAGTAACCACAGTCGTAAGTTTATCATAATTGATGTTGCAAAAAGTCATTGTTGCACGTAGTCGCAGTCACAACTAGTCGTATTCGAACTCGCAAGTAATCGAACTCGCAAGTAATCGAAGTCACAAGTAATCAAAGTCGCAAGTAATCGAAGTCGCAAGTAGTTGCAGCAGTGGTAGTAGTCCTGAAAATTGCAAGATAATATCCTTAGCCATTTCTAAGATATTGCAAATATGCCCTTTTCATAGCCTGAATACACATAATGTTTGTGAATTGTTTCAACATCCCCTTGAACATTCCAAGGGCTTTTCACTTTAATACCGTAGTATTTTCGGACAACCCAAGGTCAGACACTCTACCCTTTACTAATGACAAATCATGTACGTAAACAGTGGGTAAATTGCCTAATTCCCTCTCGAAAAATGGGTAAATTTCTCGACATTCCCTTAAAGTTTCATCATAATATATTAAGGCATTTTGGAGACCCAGGATCAAGCATGCCCCTCTTCTCCAATAAATAATCTCATAGATTAACAATGGGCAATTTGTATAATTTACGGCCCTTGCCCTGAGACCTGTGGGGGAGGGGTATATAAACCCCGGGGACATAGTAATTTGACCTTTAGAATATTTTGAACAAAATGGCTATCCCAAAATTTTGATCGAATGAATTAGGAGAAAAAAAGGCATGGGAGGGGGGCTGGTTGCCCTCTGATCACTTTTGACTCTTAGACTCAAAAAGGACATTAGAACTTTAAATTTCAAATCGAGTGATCCTCATCCGAGGTTTATATAGCCACCCTTTCCAAAAGAAGCGGCTCTGATAAATTTTTTAATAAGAATACATTGAAGCCTTTGGCTCTTTATTATAGGCAACGCTAGAAGTTGCCTCTGACAAGATGGCAGGAAATGGCACTTTTTCTTTAGCTCGAACTTTTCTTATATTTAAAAAAGTCCATAGGACACTCAATTTTCTTTCTAAAGAGCTATCTAACGATATTCTGAAACGTTGGTTTGGTACGATCACTCCAAGCAAAAAAAGAAAAAAACAAACTAGCACCTTCTCGGAAAAAAATGCACATTTCACATATTTTAGATAAGGGCTTGAAACCTCCACATATAAACCACATTTGTCACCCCCTATAGGAAAATTCCAACCCCCTACCTTGAACAACAAAGAAAATCACTTTTTTGGGGTTGGGTAGCACTGATGTATCCTTCTCTTGCACCTTTTTTTTTTTCTTCGCCACTAGCAGGGCACTGGAACATCAGGGCACTGGGCACTGGAATAGGGTGAGAAAAGGTCGTAAGGGAGGATTTAAAGGATATTTGACCTTCTTGTAACGTGGTACAGAGGGAACCTTTAAATACATTGGGATGGAGGAGGAGCATGCGCAGTTGTCAGCCTCAGGCAAACTAGTGCTATAGCAAGTTGTAAGTAGTAGTAAGAATTATTTTATTTCTTACTTTTATTTTGATTCTTTTTATTCTGAATTACTTTTATTATTAAGTCTAATCACGTTTTTATTTTTATTGAATTCAGTCTTCGCGTGAAATTTTACAGATATACTTTTTTTGTAGCACTAGGCTCTTCCGACAAGCCCTATATTCTGAGCAGTGGCGGATCCAGTATTTTTTAAGGGGGGGGGAGGAGCAAAATAGGTTGATCCGATAAACTTGCGTTAAAAGCAAGTTTAATTAACGCAAACTTGCGTTAATTAAGTAAATTACACTACTTTAGACTACGTTTGGGGGGGGGGGCGCCCCCATCGCCCCCCTGGATCCGCCACTGATTCTGAGGTCTATGACATCCTGTATTCAAATTTTATAAATTATTATAACAATAGTGCTCAATCTGTGTCAAACGAACAAAGCAAGCCCTCTCGGGTTAAAAAAAAAAACAAAACGGAAAAGATCAAGGTAAATATGAGTGGCTGTTTAATAGATGTGTTAACAATTTGATGCGTGGATGCAAAATGCTCAAAATATTTATAAGATAATATCTTTTCGCGTGTGAAATATAATAAAGACTAATGTTAGGTGTTGTTTGGAGTAAAGATAATAATACTATTAGGCGGTTAGGAAGATTCATCAGAGTTAGTAGCGATTAAGCTGAATATTGAAGACTATAGGCTATAAAAGGTATAAGCCAAGTTTTTCTTTGCAGTTTTTTTATGCTTTTGAAATGGTGTTTTTAATTATTTTGCATAATAACGTAGCCCAGTAGGTCTTTTACGATTAACACTATATCAAATCAATTATAGCTTAGTTGATGAATGCACTAAAAACACAGATATACGGGATCTTTGAAAGTGACGATTTTCTTAAATTGTCAAGATTAGTGAAAATATCCCCAAAACTAACAGTGATAAAACGAAACTCAAACCTTCAGCTTGTAATGGACAACAGGAAGAACAGAAATTGAACTAAGTAAAAATTTTGATCATAGATCATATCATTAAGGTTCTTCATTAAGGTTAGTTGATGAATGCACTAAAAACACAGATATACGGGATCTTTGGTGATCTTAAATTTAGAGAAAATTTACTTGGTTCCTTTCATTACTGAGCCCCTCCTATATTCTATTTCACTGTGATTTTTTTTTTTAATTTTTCAATGATATAAATATATAAGATAAATTTTTATAATACATTTTCTCAAAATTTCGATCAGCGTTCAGAAAATCTAAAGATCAGGCACAAATGACCTGACCCAACATGGTCAACATGTCAGAATGTTTAAATGCAATCGTTTCATTGTAAAGTCTACTTAAAACACTATATCAAAGATTTTTATTCGGGGGGGGGGGGGAACAAAAACTTCACAAAGGGCAGCACAAATTCGTTTATATGTATTTGTGCTACTTTTTACGAGTCGGACAACGTTCAAAGAGGGTAAGACAATCAGTGCATCTACTTACACGGTGCATAATACATAACCATAACGTTTCTATTCTGAACAAAGGGCTCAAAGGATTCGTCTCCCAAATGAACTAGATCCTCACTTCCTTCGAGGCCGGACCACTCTACCTCTGGAGGGGGAGGAGGAGGCTCCTTACCGGCTTGAGGGTTGTCCGGTTCTTCCATGAAAGCAATAAAATTTTTCCCCTAAAATTATACGTATATATATGTAAATGATAAAAAAAAACTGAAATCGGGGATAAAGTGAAAATCAGTTCTCTATTGTATAACAACACACAGCTCTAGTTCCAATACAGGCCGAGCCACTACAAAATTCACTAAATAATGAGCTCTAAAGTCCAGCAAAAACATGGGGTGTTCCAAAGTAGAATATAGGTGCCTAGGCCATAATATAAACACTTTAGGTCTGTTGTGACAATCCTTAGCAAATGCTGTTTGATTCTAGGACAAATTAAAAAGTGTGAATATAGGATTAAAGGATTTTATAGGATTTTAGAGAACGAGTAGGAAAAGAAACATTTGATTTTAAAACACGTTAGTAGCATTTTAATCAAGTGATGTTATAGTTTGGATAGTATTTAGCGATGTCAATAATAAATTACTTAAATACCATGGACATCAAAATAAAGCAAATTTCACCCTTTAAGTAATTATGCCTGAAAACCAAGATTTTGAAGATTTCTCTATTGGTTGTTTCAAAATCATGAAACATTTTATGGTAGTACCACATTCTTGTCGACGTGCCATATTAAACAGTGAATAAAACAAGCAAAATAATTTTCCACATAAATTATGGCAGCCCATAAGAGCCATATAAACATATAAAACCTATAAACATACATAAGCCATATAAACAGCCCATCTTTAAGCCATATTATAAGCCATATAACAAGCCCATCTTTAAGCCCATAAAAATTCAAAGATGAAGAAACTTTGGATTCTCAATGACGACTACACCTTTGCAGGAAAACAACAGGCTGTTTTGTGTCACATGTTTTAGCTGTTTTCCTTTGCAGGAAAACAACACGCTGTTTGGTGTCACATGTTTTAGCTCATTTCTTGCTCATTTTTGCCCATGTTTATTTTTCCTTTTTCTTTTTTTAATTTGGCACCTACTATAACAAGAAACATCATGACAGAATAACGAAATATTTTCATTAAGAATTATTTTCGTGATTTTTTCCAATTTTCAAATAAGTTTGCATAAGCTTCCATTTAATCAATTAAAATAATCCAATTCATTTTAAATGTCCTTGGCACTTTAAGTGCATCCTACGGAAAAACCATAGAATATGCGTAATGGAAAATATACAAATATATTGTAGATACAAATTTTAAGCATTGAGATATTTCGATGGTTGAAATCCATGCTAATCGAACTGGTGTTTAGTGTGAGCCCTGTTCAGCTATCTCAGATCTTTTAAAAATGTAGCATTTCAGAAGTTTATTTTCTCAAAATGGAGCACAATTTTGAGACAAAATCTTTAACATGAAAATTGCTTTCTTTGGTTAGCCAAAGTGCATTAACCTTCCACCTATAAAAGCTTAACACGGAGCTCGAATATTCAGCTGTACCAAAAGAGGGGAGTTTTCAAAATTCTCCTTTCGTGCACCCTGGGCCATGACTATTCTACTTTTAACATCTTCAGTGCACCCACCGTATTTACTAATAATAATACCTAGGTAAGTGAGGCTGTCAACATAATAAATTTTTGTTACCCAGCATCACCTCTTCACGTTCACTTGCTACTAGTCTTCTATACATTAATTAGTAAACCTTCGCTAAAGCTCTTCTACCACCTGAATCAATTGCTTCAGCTGATTATGAGTTTATCAGTTTTATCATAATCCATAAAACTGAGGATTAAAGGTGTTTGATGACTCAGGCACTGCTCAATTATTAATCTGAAAGTGAAAATTTACTCGACGCATACTCTACCCTTCCTAAAACAACAGTTCTGCTCCCAATACCTTATCTACGGAATCTACAAGTTTAAAGAGTTTCATTGTATTGAGTCCTTTATTGCTTATAGGAACCAAGCTCATATCTTTACAGTTACCACACTCACTCTTATCACCTTTCATATGGAGGGTTTAATTAGAATTTTCCTAAAATCGCTAAGCTTTCCAATTTTCAAAAACCATATTCATCATGTTCAGTAGCTTATCTCCAACCTCACAACCACTATATTTAAGAAACAAATTTACCACCCCATCAGCAGCTATGGCCTTATTATTTTTTGATCCTTTAAGTGCTGTCACTAATTCTTCCTCACAATACAGATTTTCATTCTTATCCAAATTGTCACAAACTATTTCATTCTTCTCTATATTTTTTTCCTGCATCTCTATCACGATTTAACACATTATTAAAATGTGCTGCCTATCTCTCTAACTCTTCCCTTATTACTAATTGTGGTCCGGTTCCTATCTATAACCGGGACAAGTCCAGATTGACTACCCCCCCTCAATTTTTTAACGTGCCAGTATAATATATTACTATTATGCCGCCTGGCTGCATCTTCCAGATCTTCGTCTATTTTTTCCATGGCCTCCACATCACACCTCCTTAAGTCATCTTTTAATTTTTCTCTGCTTCCTTTACATTCCCCTTGTTTTCATATGATCTATAACCTAAATAATGTTTTTACAAGCCCCTTCTTCTCTCTATTGAATATAAAGCTTTTTCATTAAAATTTCTAGCTGTGGTTCTAACTTTCTTCCCTAAGACACCATCAAGGAGTTCACAAACTATTTTCCTGAAATCATTCCGTCCATCTTCTACATTGTAAAACTTTAAACTCTCCAGTTTAGTATTCAATTGTTTCTGGAAAGCGTCTCTCAAATTCTCATCCTGAAGTCTACCAACGTCTTAGCTTCCCGGAACGTGGTTACCCTTTCTAAATTTCAGCTATAAATTAACCCTAGGCACTACTTGGAGGTTATCTTTACTTTTAACACCAATTACGAATTATATAGCTTTTTTCATTAACTGGATTTAAAGTTTCAGCCATTTCACATTTTCGTTTCATTTCAGTTGTAGATGGAAGAGCTAAGAAATAATTCATAATTCAATAAAATACAGAAAGCACGACGGCGGCAATTACTGTCACATTTTGAAAACAAAAATTAAAAAAGTGATAAACAGTGGGTAATAAAATTTCAGTTTTAGAAAAAAAAATATATTGGCCATGTCTAGTAAAATGAAAATGAAAGCACGAGAACCTTAACAAGAGAGAGCTAGGAAAACGCAAACAGAAGGCTTGACGACAGTAACTGTTCCTGCATTTCCTAGTTAATTTAAAATAGGACTAGTTCACAGTACATAGACTAGACTAGGGCATAGACTAGTTAATTTAAACAATATCATCACTCAAGTTATTTATTTATTTAATTTTAAATTATTTTAAATTTATAAAATTTTAATTTAAATTACAAAAAATTTGCTACTTACTGTCCTTCCACCTTCATAATCTTTCACTGTTTTAAAATAGCTGAAGTACTTGAAAGTCGGGAAACCATGGACATCATAGTCTGAGCAGATTGTGTTGTATAGTGTGCAGTCAAGTGCAGCGAAGGCTACCTTGGGATCGTCCTTAAAATTCTCTGCAGCCAACTTGTATTCTGGTTTAGCTTTCTTACAATGACCACACCCTTTAAATATAGAAAAGTGCAAAATAGCATCCTTTAAAAGCAATGAGAATTACTTAAAAAGAAGCACGAGATTTCAGCCCAGTCAATTGGCTATATCTTTTAACCCTATTGGCTATATCAACCCTATTGGCTATATTTTTTGACCCTATTGGCTATATTTTTTTACCCTATTGGCTATATCAACCCTACTGGCTATATCTTTTAACCCTATTGGCTATATATTTTAATCCTATTGGCTATATCAACCCTATTGGCTATATCTTTTAACCCTATTAGCTATATCAACCCTATTGGCTATATCTTTTAACCCTATTGGCTATATCGTTTTACCCTATTGGCTATATCAACCCTACTGGCTATATCTTTTAACCCTATTGGCTATATCAACCCTATTGGCTATACCTTTTAACCCTATTGCCTATATCAACCCTATTGGCTATATTTTTTTACCCTATTGGCTATCTTTTTACCCTATTGGCTGTATCAACCCTACTGGCTATATCTTTTAACCCTATTGGCTATATAATTTAATCCTATTGGCTATATCAACCCTACTGGCTATATCTTTTAACCCTATTGGCTGTATCAACCCTATTGGCTATATCTTTTAACCGTATTGGCTATATCTTTTAACCCTATTGGCTATATCAACCCTACTGGCTATATCTTTTAACCCTATTGGCTATATAATTTAATCCTATTGGCTATATCAACCCTACTGGCTATATCTTTTAACCCTATTGGCTGTATCAACCCTATTGGCTATATCTTTTAACCGTATTGGCTATATCTTTTAACCCTATTGGCTATATCAACCCTATTGGCTATATCTTTTAACCGTTTTGGCTATATCAACCCTATTGTCTATATCTTTAAAAACTAGGAACTAAATTTTCAATGAAAGAGACCATATGTATTTACGAAGTTTTGGTGGCACCGGGCATCAAATTAAAAAAAAAAAGGAAATGTGGTCGAAAAAATCGCAAAATTGGCTTAAAGGTTTGTTCACTAAGCAGCTTAAGAAGCTGTAGCTTTCCCTTAAAAGAAAAACTTGCCTTCTGGAACCAACATAGAGTAATGCTAGTTTTTTTTACCGACAAACTGTAATTAACTAGTTTTAACACAGCAACACTGATTAACGCGTGATCTTGTCCAAAAAAACTTTTTTAATTTTGAAGCAGCCAATTAGCAAATATTAGAAAGCGGTTTTTAGGTGTGTCCTGGATGCACTGATCCTAGATGGGTCCAGGAATAAAAAAATGTTTCATTTTCACGTCGTGATGCGATGAACAGAAAGCTTGCCAAAACAGAAAGGATGGACTCGTCCATAAAGGATGGACTCGTCCATTGTTTATCAGCCGTCAAAGACAAGGAGGAAGAAAACCCTTTGACGGAGTGTTAAAATAAGATGGAGGAAAAAAGAAACTGATTTAATATTGATACAAGATTGACTATACATATTTCCACGGGAGAAATTTTCCACGGAGGAGTTTTCCACAGGATAAATCCTCCAGTGGGGCTTTTCTTCGGGATCAACTTTCAACTAGAGTGGATTTCCGGAAAAAAAATACCCCGGAGAGGGGGATTTCCGGCATGATTTGAAAAGCAAAAAGAAATTAAAGTTTTTTTTTCAAATTAAAGTGGGCTTAGAAAAAAATTTCAGCCGGTATCGTCCACAAGAAATTTTCCGGGGAAAGTTCCAGCGAAATGGAATTGTCAGAATATCACAATATCACAATTATTTGTCTTTTGAAGCGTTTACGTCAAGTTGCCATATACCTAGCAATTTTACTGCTCTATTAGATTCAACCTAACATATTCTATTCTCGGTGATTTTAATTGTGATCTTAATAGTGATTTTAACTGTGATCTTAATAGTGTAAATGAGCGTAATGCAGTTGTATTTTCGTGTTTACCAAATTTTAATATTTACCGAAAGTCACTTGATTTTACTAATTCTTATTGGAGTGGAAGTACGAGAAATATTGATCACATCCTTTTTTATTTTGCCCCCTCTATCACGGTTAAATCTATCCCGAACTTTCAAATAAGTGATCATTTGCCAATTTAGTTTTTGACAACGTTCTGTGCAATCCATGGTTCTATTTCTGCATCTAATTCTACTCCTATTTGCCAGAAATATGTTAAAAAGTTCTTTGAAACCAACCACTCATACCAGCTTATCGGGATAAAGTTCAATCTTAAGTTCGATATACCTAACTGCTAATCTGAATTGTCATGCAGATAATCTTTGAGCTTAATTATAAATTTTTTTCTTTGGAGAGAAATGATGCCGAAGTATACCGAACTTCGAGAGAAATGAGAGAAAGTATACCGAACATAAGAAAACCTTTCTAGTCGTTAAATCCTTTCGCTTTTGGAAAAATTGTGGAAAAGCCGCGGGGTGATCGCCTGGCTTTTCTATGCATGAAGGATAAGAAAGCGATTTTTAAGTCAGAGCTTCGTAGTCATAATAATATTTTGCTGATCACAACCTCGTCTGAAGTCGATGCGAATAAAAAGAAACCTCCGAAAGCATTACGTTTTACAAAAAAAGAAAAAAAATAATAATAAACCTTCTTAAAGAGATTAGACCTTCACTTGTTGAGCAGGGAAACTCCTTTTGGTGACCTTTCGAATTCTTGTGATGTTCCTAAACAACGTTTGCAGGCTGATCACATTTTAAATAGTTATTTCGATTTGCATGATTTTTCTATTTCGTTTGATTCTTTATTGGATGCAAGTCATTAATTAAATCCACAATATTCTAAAAACTAAAAATCAGAAATTTTTAAATATTATGAAAAAATTGGACTGACTTCACTTCTTCTTCTTCTTTTGACCGTTTTTAGTCTTAAATTCAGATCTGGTAGTGTTCGTTCGTTTTTATTGTTGAGGTGATAACTCCTGTCAAAAAATATGGTAAAAAGGATCTCGAATCTTATGATTCTTATAAAATGATAACAAAAGGTCCTATAACTGGTAAGATCTTCAAATTGTGCATAAAGGGATATTTTGAATACTTGGATGTTGGTCTTCATCAAGTAGGCTTCAAAAAAGGAATGGTCCGTGACCATACTGATGCAGCATTTGATGCAATAATAAGTCAAGGTCTTCGGGCACCTCGCATACGCATTTAATTGATAAAAAAAGAGCTTTTTTGACATGCCTGTGCTCTTTCAGCTCTTATTAGTGGTGATAATTCCCCTTTCTGTGGTAGAATTCACAGATTCTGGTATTCGGTGCTTAGAATAGACGTTGATGCACCACCTTCTCATTCTTTTTCTAATCCAATTTTTATTGGTCGTGGAGTTAGATAAGGCGGAGTTTAACCCCTTACGTCTTTAATGCATCTTAGGCGAAGTATCTCCATTCATCATCTACACCTTTTATCTCTTGGGGACAGGATGTGCCTTTTATTGCATATACCGATTATATTATATTACTAAGTCGTTCTAAAGCTAATCTGATTAAGAATTTTAATTCACCTTCTTGTGTACTTAAAGAAAGATTTTTAACCTAAGATTCAGGGACATATCCAGGGGGGGGGGGTCTCCGGGCCTGGATCCCCAAATCTTAATTTCTTGAATTTATGGTAATTTTTTTATTATTGACAGGGACAGCTCCTTGGGCTCGTCCATCCATAATCTTTGGTAAAGTTTTAGGTGATGGGATTTTCGCTGTTTTGAAAAGTAGTTTAGTTCCTATTGGTCTACAGTTAAGCCTAGGCTACTCAAAAAGAAACACTGCAAAATTCTTACAAAAACTTCAAAAAAGTGTTTTCTGGAAACTACACACGTAAATCAAATACGCTATGTGCAGGTGATTTTTCAAATTATTTATAATATGAGAATGGATTAAAAGATGGAGTTTTAACATTGAGGAAGTATTGGGAGACCAAACAATTTTGACTTGGGTGATGGGTGAAGGTAAATCGAAAGACACTATATGTATTAAGGTCTTCGGAATAGTTTGGTTACAAGTTTGGTTACTTCGGAATAGTTTGGTTACAAAATGTCAATATTTTCTTATCAATGTTAATGACCGAGCTGAATTAATTTGTGATAATAGTATTTGATTCCCGGTTTCTGATAATTTTATTTATCTCTGGTTATCTTACTACACTTAATGTCGAGATTCGACGTCGATACTAGTTTTAATTAGAAAAAATGATAAAGGCATTTGGATCAATAATATGGCTGCACTATATATATCAGCTGTATCAATTCACTGCACTGTATCAATAATGGCTTAACTGTATATATCGTCGTGATACTTTAGGTTCTCTTTTTAAAAATGTATCCCTTTCGCATGCTCTCTATTCTTCCCTTCTTTTCGAGATTTTAAAATATGCAATTTTTCATCAATTCCTGTTTGTTGTGTATGTTTTTCTTAATTGTCCAGTTTGTTTTAGCAACACCGAATTAGTTAAGAGATTTAAAATTAAAGAACCGTTTCAATTACCTAAGATTAAACAGATAACTTTTGCTGTAAGTCTGAAAATATTCTCTGTGTCCATATCCTTTTCTCTTTTCTCTAGGACTTAAATATCACTTGAGATATAAATTATTTTGTCTTTCACCTCACATATTTTATTCATTTATATTTATATGCCTACTGTATCGTTGCTTAGTTGAAAAATTCTGCAATTTCAATTTATACATTTTTCATTTATGTATTTTATATACTCCTACATTTTGAGGGAAATAAACAAGTAAGGGCATATTTATACCTTATTTTTGAACATTACAATTCTATTTTTATATCCTATATCTTTATATCTGATGTTCATCCTGAAATAGAAAAAGAAGAATAAAATAGAAAACAGAAAAGGAATAAAATACTACC
Organism: Artemia sp. Qi Xiang Cuo; assembly: GCF_049724085.1. Lineage (NCBI taxonomy): Eukaryota > Metazoa > Arthropoda > Branchiopoda > Anostraca > Artemiidae > Artemia > Artemia sp. Qi Xiang Cuo. Next base: position 98,663,746 of record NC_142794.1, on the reverse strand, counting down.
AATCGCCTAAAGCATATTATGAAAACGTGTAAGGCTCTTACATGGTGCATAGAACATAACCAGGGCATGCTTTTTACGCTTGAGAATTGGCTTGAAATTTTCGTCGTTTAAAAAAATGATCTCCGAATCGGCTTCTTCATTCCACGGCAGCTCACTAGGCGGGGGAGGGGGAGGCTTCTTTGGGTCCTTCATAAAATCTATGATCTTGTTTTCTTCACGAAACGAGACGTCAAACGCAAACTCACTGTCTTTAAAATACTTCAGAGAAGGATAACCAGTTATTCCAAATCGGTCACCAAGCGATTTTGATTTAGTTACATCCACAGCGGCTAAAATCCCATCGACCTAAGATAATATAATATCAAAACTAGGGGGGTCGTAACGGTTTTAACATAAATTGAGAAAGTATCTAACCCAGGATCCGTTCAGAATCATGTCTATCATAAAAAAAAAAACAAGTAAAACAACAGAGAATTTAACTAAAGCAGTGAAACTTGTTTAAACCTTAAGAATATCTCTGCTCATTGACCAAGAGCCATCCTCAGCAAACAAGGTACACCAATAAAATAAAGCGTAGAATAAAATCAACCAAGAGTGGTTGAACTCTGTTGAAGTAATGATCAACTTTTTAATTTTTAATTTTAAAAATCTCATTTTATTGTAAGTTTCTTTTATCTATATGGGGCCTACAATGTTTGGCTATTCATCTAGGGGAAAACAAAGCAGGTTAAAAAAAAATGAAGGGTGAAGAGGTCGTAAGGAAGCTTTAAAGGGAAGTTGAAACTTCTTAGGATGGGTAAAGAGGGAAGGCTTTGAATAGCTTGGGATGGAGGAGGAGCGTGCGCAGGAGTATTGGCCTCAGGCGTCTTGGTGCTGCAGTAGCGTCAAATTGAAGTCAAGAACAAAATCACAAGGACTAAGTATCTGCGACAGTTCCCTGGCCCCTAATACTAAAATATTGTCCTGGAATAGTAAATGGCCAAGTTTAAAATTTTTAAAGAAAAGTATTTTCCAACATATCCAACAATACTGCCATCTACTTCTATAATCCATTTCTGTTTGTGATGTCATTTTGTGCCTTAGGAACTAAATTCATTGTTCTCTCATTAATAAAGGAATTGGAGCTGAGCCGTTGCTCATTTCTCTTTGCAATAGCATTAAAAAGTCGGCACGCAGCCAAATAAAGTCGGGTTGTGAATTATTAGAATATTGAACACGGCCTGATTCGGTGAAGAACGAGCTAATTCCTGGTTGTGTATGAGAACAAGCTGGAGCCGAAAAATAAGCGCGTGTGACGCAAAGCGGACCTATGGCTACTTCAGAAGCCTCACCAATTTGTACCGGAAAGATTGGCAAGTTACCCCTTGTTTTAATCAAAATCCCACAGGGATTTTACATTCAAATAATGGGAGAACTAAAGTGACTCAGTAGTCTATGCAAGCCGCAACCTCGTGCTACCAATATTTAGCAAACAGGTTTGCATGTTACGTCTTGTTTGAACCGAAATCACACAAGGGTTTTCTATCTCCAAGAAGGAAGGACCAAAGTTGTCCAAGACCTGTTTCACCCCCCTCCCTCTGTCCCACCACATCTTTTTTCAGCAAAAACTTAGGCATGAGGCACCTTTGTCTGATCTAGAATCATACAACAATTTTCATTTAGACTCCTCCAACACCACCCATGAGCCAACCCTGCTCCCAAGAATTTGTTCACAGAAAGGCAGGCATATTACATTCTGCTTTAAACTGAGACAAGCAAGAATTTTCAATTTGTATTTTTTGAGGTATAAAGACGGTGCATGGCTTCTCTAATCCCTCATCCCAACCCAGTTTCTACTAGACAGACAGACATGTTCCACCTCATTTGAAACCGATCATCAGAAAGACATTCAATATGTATTAAAGAGACAAAAATGCCTTAATACTATACTGTTTGCAGATCGGTTGGCATGTAACCCCTCATCTAAACCAGAATCACGCTCAGATTCACAATGAGTGTAACTGAAAACCAAAATGGGACAGTAATCTCACAAGCCCACTGAGCCCAACCTATCACAAACTTTTTAGGGGAAAGATTGAAATGTAACACCTTACTTAAAGCAAAACGTTCAACCTTTTCAAATCTGTCTGACTTGAGATACACAGCAGACTTGTGGCCCATTCTTCCCCTTCTCGTAGATTTCTCGGGAGAGAAGTAGGTAATTTGCACCTTGTTTGAAGCAGAATCCTGCAACAGTTTTCGATTTTTATGACTGAAAAGAGTCTGCAAAACCACAGAAAATTGTCAATCTTCTTTTTCTCCAATCGGCTTTAAAGCATGAGCCGTGTTATAAGAATTGGGACATTCAGATGCGTGTTCCCCTTCGCAGATCAATGCACAAAAACATTTTGTTCGAATTAAAACTTATAGAACAAGTAACTTCGGATGAGGAGACAGAGGGAAAGATTTACAAAGGCATTCGTCACTTTTGAACACAACAAAATTTCCCATTAAAGTGTCAACATTCCCCTGAAATTTTACGGCGAGACACTTTTATCCAAGGAGACGCTAAACAAGAGTTCTATGGGTGCCGACTTTTACAACCCATGCTCCTGCAGCCTTAAGATTTGAATTTCCAGGAATTTCTCTTCTATCAAGGAGAAAAAATTAAGCAATGAAATTCTAGATAGTTCCGCTATTATCAGCAGAGTTCAGGCTCTAATCGCTTAGTGATAGAATAAGAATTAAATTGACCCTACCATCAAATACATCGAAAACGACTAGTAGGTATTATATTTTCAAACTAAGTAACGTGGCCTATGCTTGAGATGCTAGAATTTTAGAAATTGCTACATTGATTGTGTTATCTTTTATATTTAGGAAGAGTAAAACACGGCTATATCTTGCCTAAAATTGTTGCATTTTAAAACAATGACTGAGGGTCATGAAAATGAGAATAAGATTTTGAATCCGTCATTAAGGTTAAATAAAATTTTATAAATACGACAAAACACAAAACATTCAGCAACAAATACCAAATAGCACCCCGCAAGGCTCTAAGACCGGCAATGCAGGGAGAATGAACAAGAAACAAAACAAAAAGTCAAAAGCAAAAAAAAAGAAAATAAAAAATAAATACCACCCACCACTGACTACCCGCCGAAAACCAAACCCGAACAAAGTGCCGAGCCAAATAAACAAAACAGCACAAAATTCAAGCTTGGACCAGAAACATCAATCGCATGTGGACGTTAAAAAAAGAGAGAAAAACAAAATTAAATAAATTAGCCAGAGATCGAGAATGGTTTACACTCCTTTAAAGGCACTAAATGAATGACACATTAAAGATAACTTCGGTAAAGTATTCCAGGCCGATTGACAAGCAGTCAGGGGGTGAAATACGATCTGACTGATTGACTGAATGGAATCTGAATACGATCGTAATTACAAAGGTAATATGTAAAATGGTCAGAGACAAGAGACGGTCTAGTTTTAAAGGTCGCAGGAACATCCCCATGTAATTGAAGACAAATAGAACTATTCGTATCAAGGATAATATTCCTTGCTCTGTCATATATCCTAGAGAGTGGTATCAGAAGGGAAGAAAATGTTGACACCCATTGAGTGGGGTAATAAGTGACGTAAGACTAAACTAGACTGTGAAGCAAAATTTTTAGCATCGACCCAGGAAAAAGTGTTTGAGCTTTCTAACAATTCCTAGACTCCTCGATATCTACCTTTTAATTTGACTAATATGACGCCTGAAGGAGAGATTCTAATCAAGCAACATACACAGGAACCGAACCTAACAATCCCTAGGTAAACTTAGAAAAATCCCTTGAAATATGAATTTCCGAAAGCTTAAGGAAAAACTGAGGAATTGGCGAGGAAATCAGGAAATTTTACTTAGCAACATTTAGTACCAGGCCAAACGCTTCAAACCACAGAATCGCTCTCTCGAACAATACACTCAACTTAATACGGATCTCAGACTTTGTTATGACAGCAGTGCCAAATGTACTGTCTTCAGTGAAGGCAACTAGAATGTCGTCCCCAGTTGATGGATATCTAATTGTATGGGTCTGGAAATATTCGGGGTCACAAACACGACAGCAAACTGTTTGTTTTTGGTTCATAACCGTAAAAATAAGATTATTAACATAAATAAAGAAAATAAATGGCCCTAGAACTGAGCCTTGTGTGACCCCGGGCTCAACCTGAGACGGTGAGCGAAAAAGGGGATCCACAGACCAATAAGAACCAAACCAAGTACTGACATTCTCTCTTATGCCGTAATTAAAACAGTTAAATTTGGTTGGTCAAGGAATCGAAAGCATTTCGAACGTTCAAAAATATAGCAACAAGAATCAGACCTGAATGAAGAGCTGAACGCAGAAAATTTTAAAGAGTAGCACAAGGATGCTCAGTTGATTCCTTTGCTCGGAAGTCAAAACTGAAATTAAGAAAAAATCCTTCATTTCTAAAAACGGAAGTAGATGAGAAAGCATAGCCTTTTCAAAAATTCGCCTAAATACAGACAATAAAAATATCGGCCGAAAATTAGCTGTATCACTCCGAGGTCCAACTTTATACTAAACAATCACTCGAGATTGCCGAAGCAGACTAGGAAAATCTCTATTTTCAAAATATATATCTCCAAGTCTTTTCAAGAGAGAGACATATTAAAGGAAGATTAATTTCACTGTTTTGGTGGGTGACAAATTCATGACCAGAAGACGCTGAACCTTTTAACCCACTGACAAGTCTACTTAGCTAAACCTCAGAAACAGGCTCCTGGATCATCGATTTCAAGTAAGTCGGACAAAGGTACGGTTTGAAATCAGGCTCAAAAGACGGTAGCTTACTGAAGAAGCAGTTGATTTATCTCAGCTTTGCAAAATAGAAGGTACATGCCTTTTGAACATGAATACAATCTGAAGAACAGGGGTAGTAACCATCAAACTTCGAGGGATGCAAGAAGGCGGGGACAAAGGTTTGAGGAGAGAAATAATTACTTGCCATGTTTTCTGAATCTTCTCTTCGCAATTCAAAAACCCCTCAAAATAATAAAAGCGATGTGAAGATGAGTCAAACTGCATCGAAAAGAGTTTGGCGATGACTTTCTAGACTTGTAAATTTTCAAAAGAGCATCTTTTCTTCTCAAGCTCCTGACAAGGGCCGGGATCATCCATTGTGAAGGAAAAGATCCACTGATATGTACCATTTTATATTTTTGGCGGGTCGACACCAACAACTTTTAATCGAATATAAAGAAATAAAATCATGGTGTCTCACTTTCAGCACTTTTTGGCGAAGTGAACAAAGTTTACAATAACACTCCATCTTCATCAGTCAATGCAGAACCAGGTATTCTTTTGCCATTACAGCCTGTTCGAATTAGCCTTTGGCAGCAATTTGAGAAAAACAAAGGTCGCTTTGCGAAATTTTAATTAGCTTGAATAGTATAACATAAAGGGCGACCCACAACATTAAGAAAAAACGACAAAAGAGTACTACCTCCCCCAGTACAGCTATTGGCCTTTCCCATTTTTCCCATTTTTTAGCCTTTTCTTCCAAAAATCGAGCTTTGGCAGTATATCTGAAAAACATACAATTTCACAATAATTTCTCCAGAAGAGTATGACAATTTTCAAAAATATCGCATTGATTGTAATAGAAAGGCCATTCAATAAGTAACGATAAGAATCGCTTTGGCTCAGTAACGCCTTATTTAATCAGTTTTAAACTTTCGTTACTTTTCAACACAGTCCCTAGCAACAATTATGCACTTTTTCGAATTTGGTTTGATGTCAAAGCCACTTTTGCCTCTGATTTTTAACTTTTTCATAGGATCAAAAATGTTTTTGCGTAGAGCCTCTTTAAGGGGTAAAAACAAACAAAATTTGATAAGTGAGATGAGGGCTCTAGAGGCAATTTAAAACTGTTTCATTTTGTCTCTCGATTTAGCACTGCCACATGTGAGCGCGTATAACCAAGAAGAAGTGTTAAACCCTTAGTAAAGAGTCTATGAAATTTCCTTGGAATGGCAGGGCTTACTTTTTGTAATAATATCACTGTAATACCGACTGTTGATGGTTCGTTGATCTTCAGTATGGTCACCATAGCTCTGTTTGTATGAATTCCAGGATACTGTAAGCATGAGTTAAGGCCTACCAGTAAAACGACAAGGACTCTTGGAAAAATGTATGACAATTTGCCAATGCGCGCCAAGAGTCCTCATCGTTTTACATGACAATGCGGACTCTTTGTCATGACGAGGACTCTTCATGACAATGCGCGCCCTCATATGGTACTGCTAAATTATTAAATAGTACAAAAACTACAGAGGGAGATCCTTCAAAATCCCCCCTCTTGCCCAAATCTCGCCAAGCATACTTTAATTTGTTTGGACCTCTTCAAGAGGCTCTGCGCAGATAAAATTTCCGGTGAAGAAATTAAAGATTCGGTGCAAGAATAGCACCAATATTAAACTAAAAAATTGATTTCAGAGTATAAACAAATTAGATCAATGACGGAAAAAGTGCATGTATTACAATTACAATATAAAAGAAGTTTCACTACCTTTTGAGGTCGGCACGAATTTTTTTTTTTTCAATTTCAAAATCACTTTGAGTATTGATGCAAAAAAATTATTTTTAAAATACTCAGATTACAGTTCGGAGCCAGACATTATAAATATTAGTTTTCATTGCTATCTATAATGTTTGTAGGTGTATTAAAACGTAATTACTTTTTATATGCCGTTTGTGCTTTTGGCCTGCAAAACTGTGTTGCACATCACGGTTTCTATGAAGATGACAAATGCATCATGCCGAAATAGATTGCCCAAGAGCATTCTACACAATTACAGATATAATAAAACACCCTAAAAATTTGAAAGGCCTCTGCTGTGCAGAAATCTTTTGTTTATTTTAAATGGAAATCTTTACAACCAACTATATCTAAAAGAAAATTAGGTTTAATCAGAAATTGGATTATTAATGAAAAAACCTTTCCGGGTCCAGGGACCTCAATTATTTATCAAATAAATGTCCTTTTATGCTTTTCATATATTGTTTTTGTTTCCCTTTAATCTTATTCCTTTTTTTTTTCATTGATAATTTCTTTTAATTCTTTAAAATTTGCTCATTAGCTAAGGTTGAAAATCTACAGCTACTGATGGCTCACTTGGCTGGTTACACGGCGATTTCCTACCGCCTAATGCTGTGAGTTCTAAAAGGTGTAAACTCTTTTATTGGATTTGCAGCGTTTTTTATCTTGAGGTAACTGCTATTCTCAAGTTGTCAGACTACCATAAAGTACACACCCCATGTAAATATAAGAAGATTTTCGCTTAAAATTGTCAGTTCTGTTTTTGTATTCAGGGTTAACAGTAAGTATCTGTGATTGTGTTCTCATTATTTTTCTACCATTGGCCAGGGTGTTAGGTAATGAGATTTATACCTGATACACTTCTTTGGCAGTATTACCTCCTAAGTTGAATCGGGTCTACCATGAAGAACAAGGTACCTAGAGACACGGCGTTGCAGATTAAAAGGGATTTTACATAAATACATAAATTAACCATTCTGTCATACCCATCGCTTACCCCCCTGTCTAAATTGGCTCCAAGTTTGGCAGCCTAAGGTAGCTACTGACTACTATCAGATCAAGGTACCGTCAATTCACAGTGATTTTGAGTATTATTTTTTTCCAAGACGGTTTTCTCCAAGTGACGCCCCAGACCTCAGTTTACCCCCCGCCCAACTGAAACTTGGCGTCTTCGAAAATCTTGTGAGAACTAAGACAGACCTGGATAATTCAAGCATCCACAGAAATATATGTTTCTTTATTATACCATTGCCATTATGGAACTATGGCTCATTTTCCATTTGGGCATTTTCACTTGACTTGTGAAAATGTATCATGTGAAAATGTGAAAATGGATATGTATCATATCCATTAGACTATTAAAAAAAGAAGTTATGTCTCTAACACTGTTAGATCATCAACACATTTCCATTTAACGTAAAATAATCCCAATGTTAAGTATCATAGCAAGAAATAATAATGAACCCAAGGCCGTATCCAGAGAAGGTTATGGGGTTCCAACCCCCCTCTAAACGTAACAAAAGTGAATATGGACGAATTTCTGATGCGTTTTGTGAAGTTTCTTTTTGTAATCCTCCCCCTCCCCCCCCCCCCGAAAAAATCCTTTTGTAAAAAAAAATTAGAAAAAACCCTCTTTTTCACTTGACTTGTGAAAATCGGTTCCAACTTTGCCCCCCTCCCTCCAGGATGTCGAAGAAATTACGTGTTTGAGCTCCATATATAACTATACAGGTTTTTTCCAAGAACGATTCCCCAAAATCTGCAATAAAAAGCTTAAAATATACCAAAAGATGTAAAATTTATAGCTTTACGTGGAAGTTGTATTTGTCTTTGGAAGTCAACAGATTGTTAATTTTGTTTTTTCAATGAAAAAAGTGTTCAAAAACTTAACAAATACCTTATTTATTTTCGCGATTTAATATGACAAACTCGAGGACAGTCATTTTCATGACAGGTCAGGATGAAACATGGGTCAGGGAGAGGTAAAAACGTTTTATTTTGGTGTCTTTGCTATTTGAAAAAAAAAACAAGCACCATGTTTAGAAAGCAACCAGATATTTAGAACGCTTTTTAACTTTGGGAGGAGGTAGCAAGGGACCAGAGGAGGAAAAGAGAAAAAAGAAATCGGGTGAATCAGCAAAAAAGGGACAGTTTTTAGTAATGATTGACAAGGGAACAAGATTCAAGTTTGACAAGATGACAAGGGAACAAGTAACTCGTAGGGAAAATTTTGGTTAATACTGGTTTTTTAATTGAACTAAATCGTACTGAATGAAATTTAGTAGTTATCAAAATAGCAGCCGAATTATTGAATTAAAGGTACCCAAATATTTGTTCCAAGCGTTGGAGCATAACTAATTTTGTTTCTTTTTTTTAGACCAAGGTGAATTATCAAGCAAATCAGGAATTTGTTGAAAGGTTTATTAGTTAGAAACGGCGTTGAGAAGCAGCTAGATGCCACATAAACGAAGTTTAATTCCTGCTCTTGTAAAATGTTATAATTCTGAAGTGTGAGAAAAATTATAACGTAGTCCTTACAAGCCCTATAACATAAGTCCTTACTTATATGAATTCAGTAATGAAATGACTTAAAAGATTTTGTTTCATTTGTCTTTTTGTCCATTTAATTTCAAGGTGGTTCCATTTTTTACAACTAAATGATTTGGATTTGAAATACCAAAAATGAATTTTTAGCTTCATCACTTTTTTATCTTCCCATCGACCAGGGTTGTCTTCAGAGAAAATTTTAATAATCTTCCATTGTCCACCCATAATAGTTCTACAATCAGAAAGAAGCTGCTATCTTCTGAATACCCGTATTGCATTTAGTCAAAGTTTCTAATTTCCTATATAGCTACAAATAATGATTAAGTAACATTCTTCGCGGGACATACCCCTTTCAGACCTTTTGGATTAATAACATTTTTCGTCTTAGTAGAATTTTTTTTTACTTCAGCTGGCCCTAGTAATACATGTTGTATGGATGAAAAAAAAGGATTTTTTTTGGGGGGGGGGGGCAGGTTACAAAAGGATTTTTTCGGGGGATAGAAGAGGGGTAACACAAAAACTTTAATAAACGCCTCAAAAGTTTGTTTATATTCATTTTTATTACGTTTTTACGTGTCAGACCAACATTTCAGGGAAGGGGGGAAGGGTTCAAAGCTCCTACCCCCTCCCCTGGATACGGCCTTAACCGTTCCCCTGTCATCATAATTCCAGGTAATCCTTTCACATTTATAGTACACTACTTCTTTGAATTTTCAACTGATTGGCCTAAATAAGGATGGCGGCGCAAGATGAATAAAAAGGGGCTTACCTTTTGTTCTTTCAGTTTCAAGGCCGCAGTCTCGTACAATGGTTTCATGCGCTTACAGTGGCCACACCATGGTGCATAAAACATAACAAGAGTAGAAGGGTTCTCCTGCAAGTTGTTTAAATGAGTAGGTAGATTAACTTTATTTGCAGATTAATAGAAGCAACTTTTTATATAATCAACATTATATAAATTTTGTATAGCCACAAAGGTGCGCAGAGTAAAGGATGTCTTTTTTAGTATTTTTTTATAACTAAGTCATTTCCCCTTTTTTTTCAGAGTTAATGTTTCATTTGCATAGAAGTCACTTTTTAAAGCATGCGTTTTCTCAGGCGCCAGAGACATTTTTTGCGTAGAATGGAGCATAAAACGATAAAATATTCTACCAACCTCTAGCAGACAAACGCAGCTATATCGTCAATGTCACCCCTAAAGGGCGTACCTGATATTTTAAGACTTCTGACCAAAACCGTTTTCTAACCTAAGGGGAAGATCAGGAGAGCAATGTCTCTTCGATCCCACTTTGATCCTCCTGGTTTGTTTTGGCTTTCTGATCTTCCCTTTGAGAACAGCTTGACAAACTTAGTTATCAGCAGCTTGAAAATTTCTGACGCGATTTTTAGATAGGGCGATGAGTGTCTGCATAAATTGAAATGTTTTAGTTCACGGACCAGCCAAATTGTGTTGAAATAAGTAAAACCCTTTATATAACAATAAAACAAATTTATTTCTGAAGAAATAGGGGGACGAGGGGTAAAAAAAATGGCAACAGTAAATTGTATTAACTACAAACATCATGTCAATGTAAACTGGACAATTGAAATACTAAACAAACTGTTGAAATTGCTAGATTTCTCTTCAGATTTATGCATTAACCGAACGCAAAATATTTTTTTTTTCGACAACTTAAACATTGAAATACTAAAAAAGAATATTGCACCTCGTAACGTCTTACTAAATTATGGGTATACCTAGCCTGCATTCAGGTATAAGGAATTCTGTTTATAAGATAGCTTTAACGAATTAAAGCCAAATATGAAACTCAGCTACTTTACTCTTTGGGAGGAGGGGAGGGTAGTACTCCTCATTTCCTCGGCAAAAAAGGTAAAGAAAAACTACGAAAACAGTAGAGTCATTCTTTTGCTCTAAGATCTTACATCTAAGATATCACATCTTTCTGCAAAGATTTATGTTCTTTTGCTCATCTTTGTTCTAAGATCTTACACCTCACTGATGTTAGCAAAAAGTGTGAAGACCGCCACTGTTCTGCCATATAGAACAATGATGAGAGAACTTTGATGATATACTCATCATTGTTCTCAGACCGCTGATCAGAGCAGAATGATGAAAGACGTTTGTACAAGAACGCTTTAAGATGTAAGATCTTAGTGTTAAGATTTCACTTTTAAGCGTTCTTTGTCAAAAGATGTAAGATCTTAGCACAAAAATGAGTAAAAGAACTGGAAATCACTGGAAATCTGAATAATTGTCATTCTCTCTCCGTCTCATTTCAGTGTTTTTAGAGAATTAAAATTGTTTAATGAAATTTATCTATTTCATGCCCGGTAAAAAAACCATTGAGAGCTTTTATAAATTAGACTTTTATTTCTTGCAAGCTACTTAGGATTTCAATCCTGTTTTTTGTGTGTCATTTTTTTGCTTTGAGTAAGGTGCTAGTTTTTCAGAATTCTACAAATACAGGAAAATATCACGAGCCAGTTTATTTGAAACAGTATTCCAGATTTGACTTTTTGATTGTCCTAAGAGATTGTACTAAGACTTTTATATCACCTATTGTATCTGAATTCATTAGAAACATACAGGAAAATAGTTGTAATTGTTTGTTTTTTTGGGGGGGGGGGGAGGGTCTTATTGATGTACTCGGTAATATGGAACCCTGTGTCAACTGCAGCAAACTGTCGCAGGGCACGGAATTTGATTCCAAGAAGTAAATTTCGGATTATAGCGAATTATGCCAAGACAGTTTATGTTCATCAAGGTTTTATGTTCCCTGTGCACGTTGTTTTTGTTGTTTTTCGGTAGTCTTAAGAAACTGAAAATTTCATACATAAGGAACTTTTTATAGATTTCAAGTCACCTCAAATTTGGGTTGGAAGCAGGGATGATGCGAATAAACCACAAAGAAAACTGCATGATCAAAAGAAAACCGCAAAAGTGTCAACATTTAATATTAAATTCATGCTCCAATGGGATAACAGTTTGTTCTGTTTTTTTTATTCGTAAATACTCGAATACGTAAAAAAAAAAGTTGCCAGTCCTTCAACAGCCTGCTAACATCTGTGTATCGTTACTTACATAGAGAGAAACAGTCAGCCAAAAAAATAGGGTAAAAATAAAACCGTGGGCTCTGTTTTCGCCCTCCCTCGCCCCTGAAATCTCAAAGTTTACCCTACAGTTTCCCATATTTTAAATAAAATTTGCTAGTTTTTAATTTTTACCCCTTTCATATGAAATAAATTCCTACATTTACAAAACAAGCAGTTAGATGGAAGTAGGGCTTTTTTTCTGAAGAAAATAAGAGGTTTTTTTGAAAAAAAGAGAAAATGAGGTTTTTTCCAAACCTCATTCAAGGAGCTGTTTGGAATCCTCATTCCAAACAGCTCCATATTTTTTACATGATGGAAACGCGCAGTGGTCTTAAAAATTCTTTCTTACGTAGATAATTAGTTAATAACTAAATACACCTTTAATTATATGACCTTCATTCAGTATTAAAGTAATTTTATAGTTTTTTTTTAATACCTTTAGGAACTGATCAAAGTTCTCCGAATTTAGATGTTCTACGTCACTTTCTACATCTGACCACTCTTCTTCTTCTTTAGGCTTTACTAAAGGTTGATCTGGGTTACGCATAAACCCAACAATAGCATCCTTATTATTATCCCCTTCATACGTCCTTGGCATTTCTCCTGGCCTGAAAGAGATCAATATGTTCATTGAGGGGAGATATCCAGACAGTAGCTGTCTTGCAACAAGCCCTTCGTGAGAGGGACCAAGTATTCTCTTCCGGATAACAGGGTGGGGGGGGGGGGTCTCTGTGCAAATAATGTTTAGGGTGTTGCCCTAACGACTAGTAGTCATTTTAGTTTCTTGCCCTTGTTTAACTTTTTATTCAGGAAACAAACACACAAACAGGTGGATGGGTGTACAGAAATATATACATATCACATAACTATATAACAATACCATATTTTTAAAAGAATTTAACAAAAAATGTCTTATTTTTAGCTTGAATAGTTTTGTTTATTCAGAAGAAAGACAGGCACGAAGGCAGTCCCTCAAATAAGGTTTCAATTTTCTTTAAATATATCTTAAGACTTAAAACATACTAATCAAGAACGTCTTGAATGAAAACCCACATGGATGGCCAAAAAGCATTATTTCGAAAAAAGATTTTGATAGAATTTTCTGAAACTGTGCATGCATTTAAACTTCAAGTTCAGATATTTATTACTTCAAATACATCATATAAAACACTCGAAACCAACATAAAAGATAAAAATCCCGTGGTTGGACCTATCTTATAACCATCTATTATCATAAAATATTTTCAATAAATAGAAAAAAAAATTCATTTGGTCACAGAAAAGACGAAATAATTACCCTTAAAAAAAGTGAAGAAAAGGTTAACATTTTTTATCTTTTGCCCAGAACTAGTCCTAAATTTTTAACGTCCTATTCAAGAGTGTCTTGATTGAAAACCCAGATGGATGGAAAAATCAAGTTTTGATATTTATTACTTCAAATAAATTATATAAAAGACTCGACAGCAATATAAGATAAAATTCCCGTGGGTAGCTCTATTCTTCTAACCATCTTTTAACATAAAATATATTCAATAAACAATAACACAGACTAAATTATAATTTCGTCACAAAAAAAGAAGAAAAAATGAATCTTAAAAAAAAGTAAAAACGGTTAACATTTTATTTTTTTGGCCAAGAACTAGGCATAAATTTTTAACGTCCTATTCAAAAACGTTTTGATTTAAAATCCAGATGGATGGCCAGGGGCGTAGTGCCAGCATTTTTACTGAGGGGGGGGGGGAGAATTTTATTCGAGCGCTACTGAAGAAAAATTCCCCTTTACCGAAGACGCTGCTTGGTTAGATTCAAATTATTACACGATACATAATGAACAATAAACACACATTAAATAAACATAAAATTAAGTACTGGTGATCAAACTTTTACTAAAATTATCAGCAATGAAATGCTGCAGGCGATAGTAGTATAGTTTAAACAACCTTTTGCGTGGGCTAAGGTGAATTTCACATACATTCGGTTTTTTCAGCAGGCTTCGTCACTAATGTTGAAGTACCTATCACCCGTCCACTTCCCCAGCCCCCCATCCTTGCACAGGATGCTCAATCTTATAGTTGAGCCAACCACCATTCTAACAGCCTTGTGTATCGTGCTATTCAATTGCACGCAATTTTGAACAGATTTTGACTGTAACATTAAATTTTTTGTGCTTTTTCGGCAAAACAGATATCTTTTATATCCTGAAGTCCGCAAAAACACAGTAGCTCAGACATGCAGCGTTAAAAATCGAGCTTATAGCATTCACACACAAAGCTTACACTGTCTTTATTCATTTCGTTTGCACCTAGCATTATGGTGAAGTTGTTCAAAACGTCCAAAAGGTTCTCTTCTAGCCTACTAATAACAGCCAATATTTTCGCTTCTTTTACTTGTTTAACTATTTGTTTTTTATTTGATCTCCGATTTCAGATAATAATTCATTCTGGATTGTCAGTTTAATGTATAGAAATTCTTTTTCCGTTCAACGAAGAGCTGTTGAACCACATCACTGTCTTTAGAGCCAAGTTCCATGAGCTTCAAAAAGTTCCCTGTTTTTTGAATCCGTGGTTTCGTCATGGGCTTGTAATGTGATAACCTGCCTACCACGAAATATCAATGATTCATATACCGATTTTAGATACAACGATTTTGTTGCACCTCTTTGGAGAATTTAATGTTCATTTTTCATCAACAAAACCAGTTTTGTTCGATTCTTTAAGAGACATGTTGAACAGCATTTGTCAGGTGAGTTGAAAACAAATAAAAAGTTATTTTTGAAATCAAGGGATGGGGGGAAATCCAGAAGGCAATACCCCCCCCCCGGTGATTGGCATCACTGGAACTAGTTTCAATAGCAACAAAAGCGTAATACCGTTCAATACTCGGGATATTAGGTTCTTAGGCCTCTGTAGGTCCGAATTCACTCGGCACTGCCCAATGGGATAACCTTGACTAGGTATCAAATAATTCCTCAATCTAGCTTAAAACAAAAAATTAACATACCATAGTCTAATTCAGATATCGAAAAACTTCTTTCTCACTATAATGTATTTCAAGCACTGGACCTACCAACAAGAGCAAAATTCTCCCTGGTTGATGTTAAGCTGAGCTTGTATAAGAAGTAGATGACCTATTTCCTTGATGACAAGACTTCGAAGGCGGTATATTTGTATAAATATTAATGCGGATGCGCAATGGACCACCACTGTTTTCTCGTTTTTATGTATTAGAAACGTACTGGGATTAATTAAAAAAAATTATGTGCTCAAAGTAAAGAGCGGATTTGAAGCCTAAAACGAGCAACGGTTTTAAAATTGCTTAATGAATTATAGTTTTTGCTCCAAATTATTGGGGGGGGGGCAACTGATCCCCTCCCCAAACGATGCCACTGTAGATGGCCAAAAAGCATTGTTTTGGATGACAACGGCAATCTATCAACCGTAAAACGTTAAGCAAGCATACTAACCTTTTCTGTAGCATAGCTTTAAAAAGTAGGGTCAAATCAGTTTTTTATAAACCAAATTGTTTGATTTAGGGTCATCCAAACGGTTAATTAAACCATTTACTTAAACGGTCAATTTAACGGTCGTTCAGAAATTCATCTGAAAAACTCTAGCATATCTTTTTGTATCTTTTTACGTTTCGCAGCTACACTTAACCATTGTAATCAACTTTATTTCTGGTATCCTAAGCTTTGGGAGATTTATCTTCCAGTTCCAAAAGATTTTTTTAGTTGAATCTACGCCTTAGTTTTTCTGCTTTGTACATTTTGCATTGCCTTTACAATTCTTACAAATTACTACTTCTTACTAATTATGCAGCCTAATTATGCACTGAGTTAAAATATACATTTGGTTGCTCTGCTTGCCACAAATCCACTTTTGATCCTCATTTATTCCAAGTTTAAGCAACTCAGTCTTCATAACATCAATCTTCAAACCCATTCTCTCAATCTCAATCCCAAAACTTTCAAAAATTTATTCATTTCACTAACATTGTCAACTAGGACACTCAAAGTCATCCTCATAATCTACGAGTATACTTCATACCTCACAGTATACATATACCTCATAGTATAATAGTATAAGAGTATACCTCATAGTATACTCTTGGGTAATCATAGATACCAATTTCTACCCTAGATACCTTCCTTAGGACAGTCCCGTCGAAACAACCAGTATAAAACCAGAGGGGCATAACCCTTACCAAACCCTGATTCAACACCAAACCAACTACTAACCTCAGTTCCTAGTTTAAACGCAACAATATTGTTCTTGCGCATAGCACTGATCAGTTTCATATGTAACTGTTTGCTATATATCCAAGGACTGAAACTTCACAGAAGCTTATCTATTAGCTGAATCGAGTGCCTTTTCATAATCGATAAGACTTAGGAGAAAAAGGATCTAATATTAATTTAATAATTAATTATTAATCTAATAATTAATTAGGGATCTAAAAATTAATTATCAGGAACAGGGATCTAATATTTCAGTCCCTTTTGATTCATACAATTAAGATTCCAATATCTAAGAGTAGCAGAGTTTTACCTTCCTGTTCGACACCAAATTTTCATGACAGAGATCGGAGAAAACCCTGTTTTGCTCCTGATTCTAAAAATAACTGCTAACCTTACTCAACTGCATAATGGTGCTCCACTACACAGCACTAATCCCTTTAACAGAGTTATCTGGTATACTAATCGAAAACAATACCTTCACTGAAATATTTCCATTGGCTGAGTCAAAAGACTTTCTATTAACCCATAAAACTCGGGACCTGACCCATATAAACCTACATGGGTCAGGTAATTCAGATACTGCTCAATTAACAACTTTTTTTTCAATTTTAGACACAAAAACGGTGCTCGGCATACTCCCCCGCCCCCCCCCCCCCCCCGGGCTGGAAATCACCACCACGAAAACGCAATCCCTACATACCCTGATTCACATAAGAAGAAACCTTTTTGTGCAATTTGTCTAGATTTAGTTACACTGACATTAATTTTATTTTTTCGCCTTGCCAATTCTCGAATTGATTCGCCCAGGTTATACAAAGGAAAAACAAACTTACTTTAATAAAAATCTAGCCAAAAGGACAATTATTTTTAGTTGAATATCATTCTAAGATTACTCTCAAAGTTCAATTGACTTATTCTATCAACCTATAAGGTTCAATTGACCTACTATACATCTAGTTAATTAAACAGTCGCGGCATACAAATTTTGTACAAATAAGGTACCAAATACAATGCAAATTGATCCAAGTCAGAGCGTTTAAGAGTAGTAATGAGATGATTCATATGAACTCACCCTTGTTCAATTGTCAAACTTGATTTTGAGAATTTTATGTTTTTTTGTTCTCCAATTTCAATTTTTACAAGTTAAGAAAAATATAGTAAGGGCACAGGGAGTAATATACAAATAGTGATATAGTTTATAATAGTGATATAGTGATAGATAAACTACCAATATAGTTTAAATGTAAACCAAAATGTCCAGACGATGATAGTTTTCTGTTTAAAACCTATTAAAACTCATTGAGCTCAACTTTACTTATAAGATTGAGTTTAGCAGGAGTCCCACTCAGCTGAGTGGCTGGTATTTCCGAGAAAGAATCAATAAGGAAAAAAAAAACGTTTCGCAAGAAGAATCGCCATAAGGTTAGTTACGCTCGAGTGGGTGAATTTTTTGAATGGATTACACCAAAAAAAAAAAATCGGCCGATGTTGCTCATACTATGAATCAAAGAGAATAAAGATATTGCGCTTGGTAGCAAGCATCCAAAACTAATGAAGTTTTTCGGTTACTAAAAAAATATCGCAAAAGAATCGATTTGGCATGTTACATCGTATTTCCTAAACCGAAAAGAAACAAAACTCGTACTTGAAATACATAAGCGTAGGGAAGCCAGTGATATTATGCATGTATCTAATTTTGTCGTT
The DNA here is from genome assembly GCF_049724085.1 of Artemia sp. Qi Xiang Cuo. Classification (NCBI taxonomy): domain Eukaryota; kingdom Metazoa; phylum Arthropoda; class Branchiopoda; order Anostraca; family Artemiidae; genus Artemia; species Artemia sp. Qi Xiang Cuo. Next base: position 98,645,574 of record NC_142794.1, on the reverse strand, counting down.
TACAGGTTTGTTGACATCCATAGCAGCCAAAACAGCTTCAGTTTTCAGCTCGGTCGCTGCTTTCGAATAATCAGGCTTCATTCTCTTGCAGAATCCACACCAAGGGGCGTAAAACATGACCAGTATTGGTTTCTTTTCAGTTTTCAAGAGCTTCAAATAGCTCTGAAAATAATAAAACATTCATTAGAAAAAGACGTGGGAATGGGAGTTTACATATTAGACAACGGCGTCTAATATGACTAAAATGTGGGACCGGGATCCTCCCATATCCCCAAAATGGATCAGAAAATTGAAGACAACAAGTAAATATTATGACTATAAGCTCAAAAATTTTACTTATTTGCCTTTTAAATACAATAGAAAGACCGGAGCATTAAAGAAGAAAAATCAAAAATGAAAATTAACAAAGCAAATATGATAGCATGTACTAACCCATAAACAACTGCAATTTTTGAATCTGTGATGGAATAATTGTTGATATATCTCGAGCTTCACGTCGAAAGCGGTTGGAAAAGGTTAAAACACATTTTTATTACAAAAATTATTGAAGCATAGGAGGCAGGTATTCAGCAAAACATGTGAGTGATCAAGACTTTAACACAAGCGGGTATAAATGTCAATAGGGAGACTTAGGGATGAGACCTGGTCAACCCTCGCAAAAACTGAAGTATGCTGCATGGGATGATTAAAAATCTTTCCAATTATCAATTTGAAAAACTTCTCCACAAAATAAGTTTTTCAAAGACAATTAAAGAGTTCCATTAAACCAAAAATGAGCAGAAATAAAGTCAAATAATCTTCTAAGCGTAAAACTACCATAATCACCATCAATAAATAAACGAAACAAAGAACGAACAGAAATTGCAATAAATAACCAAGTCAAACTCATAAAGAACAGAAATTGACATTAATAGGGCTGGCCCCCCCCCCCCCCGCCCATGCCTTCTGAAAACCAGAACATAATTTGCACCTGAAAACAAAATACATATTTAATGTTTTCATTTTTCAACTTTATTCAATTAAAAATTAATAAGACTTGGGGAATAAATATCAGTATATGTGTATTAAACTGTCAATCAGCATTCATATGCTGTAAGTAAAGTAATTTTTTTTTTCAGTAAAGTGCAGATTATCTTCAGAAGGCATGAGAGCTGTCAGTCCTACTCATGCTAATTCCTGTTCGTTTTGAGTTTTGACTTGGTTGCTTATTGTAATTTCTATTCGTTTTGGGTTATTTATTTATGGTGATTTGTGATAGTTTTACGCTTGGAAGATTATTTGACTTTGTTTCTGGTCATTTTTGGTTTAAAGAAAAAAGGATCAGAAAAAGGGTAAAAAATAATAATAATACGTTATGCCCACATCGCTCTCTACTTAACAATTTATAATCTACCTGAAATGAATTACTTAAGAATGACAAAGAATAGAAATATGCTCAATAGTCCAACTTGGGCTGAGGATATTACCAGCAAATGAAACAAAAGACTGTTAAGAATGAGTAAACAATAACGATATTTTTTACGATATTAAACAATAACGATTTTTTTAGTTGAATCTACACCTTAGTTTTTCTGCTTTGTACAATTTGCATTGCATTTACCATTCTTACTAATTACTAATTCTTAATAATTATGCAGCCTAATTATGCATTGGGTTAAAATTGGGGTGGTGGAGGCAGGTAATATATGCATTAAAATGAAAATAAGCTGTTTTTAAACGGATCCGAGGAAAAAGACTGGAGGTAGGGGGAGGTCACCAGGGTTTAAGTTTGACATTGCAAATTATCCACAGTGTTTGTTTTTTCTTCGTAGGTGAGGGGGGGGGTATATAATCTGTTGATAATATACCCCCCATAAGTGAAATATAATCTGTTGATAATTCTTTTTTACCGAATCAAATTATTTCTACTTTATTATCATAATTATTGTCATTTTACTAAATTGGTTTTGCTTTCCTCAGTTGTTCCCTCTTTATAATCTGATTGTTATATATTTTGCATTATTCCATTTTAATATTATAATCTTTTGCATTCTTATTATAGTAAATTATTTTCTCTTCTCTTTTAGTTGCATCCAAAACCTTAGTTCAACTACTGTGTCCACTCCTGTGACTACTTTCCATCTACTGTTACATATATATATACATATATAATTATAAACGAAGTGTAGCATAACAGTCATGAGACTTGCGGTACGGCAAGCGATATGGCAACCCTGTGCTGTTGTCTATGACACAGCATGTGTACCAGGATGCTTTCATGGCTCAGTTCGAGTAAGTACTCCGTCCGTTAGCTAAGTGATTTATGAGACTACAATCAGGGGGATTGCGTAACCCGTTGTGCGTCACGGAATAGCTCAATAGTAACCGAAATTCTAAAAACCAGAATTTTGATATCAATAGATGCACCAACAGAATTGGCTTTTCATGCTGATTCTAAATATACAAGATTCATTAAGTTTAGAGTTGCCCATTAAAAGCTACGAGCCTAAGAAAATTTGCCTGATTTTTGATAAGCGGGTAAAATACCCCCAAAGAGTCATAGAATCTTAATGAAAACTGCACCCATCAGACTCAGCATATAAGAGAACTCCACTGTAAAAGTTGCAAGCTCCCATCTTAAAAAATGTGGATTTTTTTTTGCCAAAAGAAAGATCACGGTCGCGTTTTTATTCGTTTCTTTTTCCCAGGGATGATCATATTGAACCAATTATCCTTTAAATTTCTATTAAAGGATAAGATTTTTTTCTTTTCTTTTTTTTTGTTCCGTTGAGAAAGGCTCCCGGACGTGGGGCCGAAATACTCGGAGTATTTTTGTTTAATTAAGTGTTTATTTTATTGTATTCACTGCTTTATAAAAATTCAAACCCGTTTTTTCTTGCTTAATTTTTTTTTTTTAATATTGGAGGAGGGCTTACTCAAAATTATATAACTTTGCCTTTTATCCCAATATTGTCACAAAAATTAAGAAGAGAATTAAAAAAACATGATATAAATTCAGCATTTAAATCAGGACAAATTATAAGCTCTTTGTTAAATAAAGGGAAAGACAAGGTACCGAGAAATTTCCAAAAGGGAGTATACAAAATTCCATGCTCTTGTGGTAAATTTTATGTGGGAAGAACACAGCAGATTTTAGAAAATAGGCTACAGCAACACAAGAATGCCATAGATTGCTCTCTAAAACAAAATATAAAACTGGAAACTTTGGAGTCAGCTATTGTAAAACATGTTTATTATTTTCCTCATCAGAGTATTTTATTTGATCAAACAAAAATAGTAGATATGTCTGTAGGACTTTTACAAAGCTTCAGGTAAATTATAGCAATAAAAAATATAATATATGGGAGTATTAGTATCAATAGAGATGAAGGGTAATTTAGGATCAATTCAATTTATAATAGTTTAATTAAAAAGCAGGTAAGATTTTCAACCAGTACTGATTTTAATAATAGTTCTGAAACGAAAGATGACCTTGCGAACAAAGGTCAGAATGGGTTAAATGCTGGGAAAAGTAAACGAACTGCAGCTAAGGTTGCAAGCAAACGAATCCGTTCAATTTATAATTCAAACATTGGTTGATGAACTTGTGAGATTTAATTAGGGGTTATGGGCCGGGGGTTAGCTGACATTTATTGTTTTGGTATAAGTATAAATATATTCTTCATTTTTTGATAGATTACCTTTTATATACTGTAAGGAGGCGTGTTTGAATCAATATAGACATTCGATTTTGTTTATACGCCAGTGAATGGAAGTGTTTATTAAATATGTGAGTTTATCTCCTATTTATTTATATTTTTTCTTTTGTTGTTTTTTTTTTATTTTGATGTAAGTTCAGGTTTTTAAAAAGAACATTTTTTGTTTCATTTTTTTCTTCTTTTTTTTTGTTCCGTTGAGAAAGGCTTCCGGACGTGGAGCCGAAATATTCGGAGCATTTTTGTTTAATTAAGTGTTTATTTTATTGTATTCACTGCTTTATAAAAATTAAAACCCGTTTTTTCTTGTTTAATTTTTTTTTAATATTGGAGGAGGGCTTACTAAAAATTAAAATTCTAGTGTCCTTTTTAAGTGAACAAAATAAGTGGTCGTCATTTCGGGACTTTAGAAACCATCCAAAAGACTGTAACAGACATGATGGAAACCACAACGGATGAAGATTTCCAGCACTGCTGCAGACAGCTGGAACAACGTCTCTATAGATGAGTAGCAACGGTGAATGTCCGAAATACCTTCTTTTCTCCGTGGATTTAGTCAGCGTTGTCAGTCATTTTTTTTTCAGTTTAATACAAGGTTTTATGATGAAGGGTTAGGTTAGATTAGGTTTGGTTATGTCAAATCAGCTTAGACTAGATTATTAACTCATTTCTGAAATTTATTTCCAAATTTAACACAATCTAACATAACTTTAACTTTCACCGTCATAGCTTGCATAAGACTGAAAAAGCTGAGTCGCGAACCTAATTAAATCCAAGCAGAGAAAAGGGAATTTCGGACATTCACCGGTGATAGTCGACATTAACCAGATTTCGGAAAATTCACGGATTTCAGACATTCTATCACACGTTAAAGCGAAGGAGCTTCTTCTGAGCTTTTGGGACATTCTGTGGGACTATGGAGAGCCAAAGTGCTGGAGAAACTGCTTTCGTATGGGACAAAGCAAACCTTCTTTCAGAGGCAAACAGATGAAGGCCTTTTAGAAAGTAGTGGAACAGGTGAATCCTATTATCGGGCTGTCAGGTAATATCAGGTATATACCAGGCATACGTAACGGAAATTAAATAAAGAATGCCATGAAGATGTTCAGTTTTTCGCATTATTTCAAGGCCTTTGAACCAGGAACAACAACAAAAAAAACATTTTTATACCACAAGGACTACCAGAATTCGTAATTTCCCTGCAATTTATTTTTCCTTTGAAGCTAATAACTAAAATAATATAATATGTAAAGTTTTTTTCTCACGAATTACTAACCTGAGGATCGGCGAGATGTACAATATCTTGTGCAGCATCGTCCTCATCCCAAGGTATGTCTCCAAGAGGATCAAGAAGAAATGAATTTATAGAAGATACTGTCATCTTGCGATCATATTCTTTTTTAAATTCGCCCTCTTTATAATATTTCAATGTAGATGGCTCTGGTGTCACTTTTTGATTTTTACATATTTTTCTAGCTTCACTGAAAAAGAAAATAGAGAATAAAATAGAGAAATAAAATCAAATAGAGAATAGTAGGAGAAGGTGAAGATGACTATGAGGGGTAGCCCATAAAAATCATGATGTAACAAATTGAGTAAGATAGTTAAGTGGAAATAAACGAAACAATTGCACTTAAGGAAGGCTTCTTCTCTTCTATACAGGGATGAGGTGCGATTCCCGTGTCATGTGCCCTGAATCAGAAGAACTTTTAGTGTAGGAAAGAATGACGGATTTACCATAGATAAGAGAAGCAGTTGCTTTAGAACTGATTCATACGATTAAACAATTTAATTGATATTGAACCAATTATCAATTAAACGGAAAAGATGGTTTTAAGCTGTCTGAAAGATAGCGAAAGGATAGACAGGATAGAAGGACAACAATAAAGATAAGGACAGAGGGGTAAGAACAGAGGAAGAAAGCAAAGAAGGATAAAATAATGTTCATTTTTTTCAGAATCTCCTTCATACTGATTCTACATACCCCACTAGCAGGGCTGGATTTATATCTTTGGCACCCCTAGGACCAAGGGTTTTGGCGCCCCTAGGTCCAAGCAATTTTTTTTTGGGGGGGGGGGGGCGGCAGAGATTTACGGGGAAGTCCCCGAAAATTGGGGGATTGTGGAAGCACTGAACAGAACGCAACTGATGAGCCAAAAGTTATGCAAGAGGGGTGATACCGAGCTCTCAGCTGCCACTCTTGGGAGACATATGACAGTGCAATAGCGGCTATAGAATTCTTGTGTTGTTTTGAAATCACTTTTATGTAAACAGACAGCGCAGATGCAAAGTGCACCTGGCACTTTCAAGATAAATCACATCAGTACAGTTTTTGTTAAGAAAACAAAATCACTCAGTGTTTTTTTTTTTTTTGCGCCCCTAGGCCCAGGCCTAGTGGGCCTATGCGTAATTCTTGGCCTACCCACTAGTTACACTTTGTTCGCAGGAGATGGTAAAGTTCCTGGGCCAAAAAGAAGTAAACAACGAGGCGATTCTACAAAATCAAGGCATACTTCACACACTGAGATATCCCTTATCAAAAGTGATTTGGTTAGTTGTATGGCCTTTCGAACTAAAAAACCAGTTTTTAAAACAAAACAAACCAAAAGCTTGGGAAATCCTAAATGCAGACCCATGATCATGTTTTCCAACAACATTTTCAAATTAGAGTTGGACCCCATTTCTGTTACTGTCTTTTTACCGTATTCTTTTAGTTTTTGGGAGGGAAGGGTCTGGGGGTAGGGAAGGAGGAATAGAAAAAAAGGAGAAAACTGGCGGCAAAGCTTTAAGTAAAATCATATCGTCAAATTTACAGCATAGTTTAGAAACTCATGATCCCAACTGTCAGTTGCTCGCCTTATTTATTTAGAGAGAAAATTTTGAGATGGTTAGGACACATCCTGCAGATGAAGGATGATAAATTGCCAAAGATTGTTCTTGTTGGCCAACCATCTAGGATCAAACGACATGCAAATCGACCCCAAAGGTGGGAGGATATCATAAAGAAAGATTTAAAGTAAATTGTAGCTTCTTAGGAAGGTGTAAAGAGGGGAGTTATGAATAGATCGGGATGGAGGAGCATGCATAGCTGTATTGGTCTAAGGCGACTTAGTGATGCTATAAGTTGTTAGTAGTAGTCAGGATCGAGTCCTAGTTCTTTTTTTCGGGATGGGGGGAGTACAAATGGATTTTTCAGGGGGGAGGGGGTACAGACAAAACTTTGAAAAAAGCATCAGTTTGTTTTTATTCTTTTCTGTTGGGTTTTTACCAGTCGGACAAACATTTTGGGAGGGGTTCAAAGTCCCTAACCCCCTCCCCCTGGATACAGCCTTGGTAGTAGTAGTTTAGTTTAGAGTCTAAATCCATTAAAAATTTGCTCATTTGTAATTAATTTACAATGTTTAGGTCCTTTATTCTCTGTTCCTGGGAATATGCTCCGCAATCCCAAAGAATAATAAACCATCACAATACTGGCAATGCTATTCCCAATGAACAACCTTGGGAATAAGTTTCCTATAATATCAGCTTTTGATTCAGGTTACACAATAGTATTATGTATATATTTCAGTCTGTATGTATATTATTATCTATAGAATGGCCAAATGCAGGTCATGGTTAAGATTTGCAAATGTTGACCAAGATTTGCAAATGTTATTCAAATAAATAAGTCAATAAAATACCTAACAACAGCATTCATTTCACAGAAATATAAGTTTGCGATGAAAAATA